>NC_056725.1:981922134-982037134 GCF_019279795.1 Protopterus annectens | reverse complement strand
TCTACCTCCCTCATTTCAATTTGATTTTTATAATCACCCTCTCTACGATCTTCTGGGACATGTTCAAGTACTCCAAAACTAAATTTCTTGTAATCGTTACATATAATGGAATGCCTATAGAGTGCATTATTAGTATCTTTAGTTTTCACATCATATAAGTGTTCCCTAATCCTTTTAAAAAAATGCCTAGTGGTCATCCAAAAATAAAAACATGTGCATCCTGAACACAAAGCAATATAAATTACACCCACAGTGCTGCAGCAATATCCCCCATGAACCTTAATAGTATACGGTAAGTGCTGCAAACTAATAAAGAAATCTTTTAAGTCCATGTTAGAAAATGATGATGGGAACAACATTTTACCTCCCACTAGTAACAAAGCTTTGGGACCTGTAAATGTTATGGATGTAATGTTTGTAGATTCATTCATGAGGGTCCATATATTAATTTGCAGCACTTACCGTATACTATTAAGGTTCATGGGAGATTTCCAAAGGGGATGATAATCCATTTTTTTGCATTAAGTTTAAGACCATGACTTTGGCACCAGTCTTTAGTCTGTGTAAGACCTGCTTAAAGGATGTTGACATCACTAGGGGTTTCAATGGTCACTCCCAGTTTGCAGTCATCAGCAAACTTTGTCATCCACAGTCCTTTAGTTTTAGCCTGTACTTCTGGGAAGCAAATTCCAAACAGTAGACATCCCAGAACCGATCCCTGTGGAACATCACTGATTATGGGTCTGCTAGAGGAGGTGGAATCCCCTATTTTGACTGTATGAGTTCTATCAGTAAGCCAATTTGCAACCCGCCTGACAATATATGGGTTGATACACAGCTGGGTGAGTTTATCAAGGATGCCTAAGTGGGGAATTCTGTCAAAGGCCTTGGCTAGGTCTAGGTAGGCCATATGCACAGATTTGCCATGGTCTAGGGCTTTGGTGACTGTCTCAAAGAAGCCCACCACATTTAACATGCATAATCTCCCCTTGGCAAAGCCAAAATGGGTGGGGTTGAGCATTTGGAGATTTCTTATGTCTTTGTTAATAAGGTCCATAATGATTTGTTCCATGGCCTTGCAGCTAGTCAGGCTAATGGATCTCTAGCCTCTGGGGTCCATGGATGCACCCTTTTTTTGGGCAAAGGGATGATGGTAGCTGATTTCCATTCTGCTAGGATGAAGACAGGCTGTGATTGAAAATTGTGCCCAATTGTGATGCTAATTCCTCTTTTAACCAATGTAGAACACAGCTCAGGATGATGTCTGGTCCCATAGAGGCTGTGTTTTTGGCCTTGGAGAGGGCATTTAAGACCTGCTCCTCAGAGATACTAGGTGGGGGACAGGTGTTAGGGATGCTTTGGACTATATGTGGTCTGGGACAGGGGAGTGAAGTTTTCACTGAACCTGTCAGACAGCAGGTTTGCTATATCCACAAGTTCTGTATATGTAGTACCATTAACTATGAGTTCTGCATAAATCTGGGCCTTACCTTTGAAGTTACAGATGTGACTAAAGAATGCGTTGCGGTTAACCTTAGTTACAGAAGCTAATTTAGATTTGTAGTTAGCTTTGGAGGACTTCACTAGGAGTCTTATTCACTTATTTAAGTTGAGGAGGGTGTGTTTCCAGTTTTGAGACCAGTCCTTCCTTCTCTTAGACAGCAATTTCTTTCTCCTATTCTATAGTCTATTAATGGCAGTTGACCACTAGGCAGGTTTGTTTTTCCTTGAAGATCTTGCTTTGGTTCTATTAGGTACAGCAGGGTCAATACAATTGTACAGGTGCTCCTGTAAATCATTGGTGTATAATGCAGCAAAGTTTTCTGTTCCATAAGTAGGGGAAGGGGCTATGAAGCTATTTATACTGTCATGTAAGAGGTTGTAATTGGCCTTGGAGACATTTTTTAGTCTAGTTGTTATTAAGGGAGGTTACTTCTAGCGAGACTGATTTTTGGTCATATCTCACCAGGGATGAACACACATTGGGGGTGGTGCAGCAGTCACGCTTGTTGGTGAACACCAGATCCAGGATGTTTGAGCACCTTATGGGTGTGTCAACCAACTGGTCCAGGGCATTGGAGTTAACAAAGTCCAGGAGCCTTTGGGCAAGTGAGTTAGAACATGTATAATTTAACCAGTCAAGATATGGGTAATTAAAGTCACCCAAAACCAGGGTGTTTGTTTGTATCTTGACTGACTCAAGTCGATCCAAGCAGGGTGAGTGGATGCCCTGATTCATGGAAGGGGTCCTATAGCTGGCATTGACCTGAAGAGCCTGAAGACCTACAGTCAATTGCACCTGAATTAATTCAAGGGAATTGTGCTGTTTAACCAATGTAGAGATGTATTTATCTTTATTGAATATTGCCACACCACTTCTTTCAATTCTCATGCCTTCAATTTGTGGTCTGAACATGTGGAAGGAAATCTAACCTGGTACAGCTGGGGTGCTATCCATAGCCTTAAACCAGGTCTCAGTGACTGCACAAATAACAGCATCTTCCAAGGTGAGGACTGCTTCCCGTGAGTGCAGTTTCTGATTTAGACTCCTAGCATTAGCAGCATAACCTTGAAGTTGTTTTTAGAGGGTATTTTTATGTTGGGAATTTTGTTCTTGTGACATTGCCTAAAAAGGCACTATGGGGGTAGCAAGAGCCTTACCCAGTAAGTGAAATCCTAGGGGGTGACAGATGGAGACCATCTTTGGCAAAGAATTGTGGTCTGTCAATCGTGTCATCCCAGGCTGACAGATACTGGATCCCCTTTGAATGACACCAGAAATTAAGCCAATTGTTGACATCATCAGCAAACAGAAAGACCATGCATACATTAAAAAATAAATCTGACAAGCAGTGGCCACAGGCATTAGTGGAATGAAAGTAAGTATATGTTTAAATTTTGGCAGGCAACCATATTTTTCTTGGAATGAGGTTAGATGTGATATAGATGAAAGCAACTTGCACTCTGCTCAGTTTAAAGCATTGAACTAACATTAAGGGCTAGCGTGCATTTGTGTGAAACAAACTGAAATACTTTCTTTGTTTTCTTAATGTGATGGCAGGTGACCAGAATTGGGGGGGGGTCTAGCTGTGCTGTGTAACAGTAAGATCCCCTCTTCATTTACTCAATTTAGAGTCAGGTGTTAAGGGCTAATGTGAATTTGCATAAAATAAATTGGAATATGTATTCTTGTCTTTTAGGGGGTGGTTAGTCAAGCAATATTCTCTCTACATTTGCTCAGTTTAAAGTCTGGGAGCAAGGACTGGTGTACTGTTCTGTGAATTAATTTGAATATTAATTCTCTCTATTTTTTAGTATGCTGGTAGACAGCAAGATTTATGGCACTAGATGTGCTGTGAGTGAAAACAGAATGATGTCTTAAAATTTGACATTAGGGGCTAATATACATTTGTGAGAAATAAATATGACTGTTTACTCTCACACCAATCTATATGTAAAGGAGTTTAAAACTGATCTTATTTTGCTGAATATTTTTTGCTTTGCCTAATATTTTTGTCCTGCAGCTTACACTTTTGTAGTTTGTTCAGCTTAACATCTGACTTTACAAGACTGTTGTGTGCTTACATAACATAAGCTGGAATATGTACTCTTTGGACGATTTTTGTGTGAAACTATGTTGAAACTATTCATGATCTTGCAAAATGTCCCTGGAATTACCTCATACTGTGGTCTTTGCCTCATAAAATTTGTCACTTTCTGCCAAATCACTGAGAATTAAAACATATAATTGGAGTTGGGGCTATCTGTGGATATAAGCAACAGATGCTCTTGGTCTTTTCTCATATGCAATCTGTCTTTACAGGACTAATGTAGATTTGTATGAAATAAACTGGGGGTACTGTTTGTCTGAAACCATGCTGAAACTGTGATTGATTTTTTTTCCATAATTTCACTAACTTTGCCTCATTTATGATGTGTTCTTCAAAATTAGGGTTTTCTGGCAAATCACGGATGATTACAGTCACTTACTAATGAGAAACATCTGAGTTTCAGACTTCACATTTTTCATAAAATGCATACTAATGCAAAAAATTTACTCCAGCAAGTTTAAGTATATAATGTCAATGTTTTAAAACTATCTCCAATTCTTAGCTTTTGTCTTTCATTATTATTTAGCTTTGCCCTGATTCTTGTTATAAGAGGTTGAGAAGTATTACATTTTTATTAAAATCAAGTGAAATGCATATGACAAAGTGCCCCTAACTGCTTAGATGGTGTGGGGATGACTGTGGATGAAAGTAACTTCCCTTGTTATTATTTGATCAGTTTAAGCAGTCAGACTTTGCAGGGCTAATTTGCATTTATATGAAATAATTTGGAATAGCTGATCAATTATACATTTATATTAAAAAGTCTGAAATACATTACTGCGTCCATAATTATTTTTTGTTACCACAATCAGAGATTGGAGGTGTACATAGTCAATAATGGGGCTATGCTTACTGAGGATGGGGGCTGTCTTTGAATGAGAATGACTTTCCCTGCTGTTGTGATCAAGTTAAACAGTTATTAGTTTGGCTTTGCAGAACTAGTATGCATTTCTGTAAAGCAGGTTAGAATACTTTACTATGTGCATGGATACTTTACTGTGGGCAGGGATACTTTACTCTGGGTATTTTTATCTCAATTAGACATTTGAGGTATACACAGTCAAGTGTTTACAACTGAAGGGTATGGACATTGATGGATTATAAAACAAAAACTCAAATGCGCAGTCCAGTATCAATAAAGGCTTTCCTCCATAGTAGAAATGTAATTCCTTCAGTAATCCACCGCAGTTCATCAAAAATTACAAATTTTAATGAAAAAACAATAAAAGACAGTAAAAAGCAACCAGATTAAGCGCTTTCATCTCCTCCATGGAGACTTCATCTGAATCTACATTTTTCCACTCACCCTCAGTTTAAATAATGGTTCCAATTGTTTAATTAGTTTTGAAATCCTATAGGCTGGCCATAAATTAATACAAATTTTAACTCTTTCTTGCATGAAACCTTTCCAAAAAAGAGGTTGTTATAAAAGTTATAAAAAAATACATTGTTTAAAACTCATCCAAAACAGTACAATAGGAAAAACAGGACTTCCATCAGAAACTTGTTTTGTTAAAAAACAGTAGAAAAAATATTGTACACAATCTTGTAAATGAGATATGTCAACCTTAAATATGTATAATGTTTATAATACTTATAAAATACTGAGCTAAAAGTTCATTGTTGTTCCATTAAGTGTTCATATTAAAAAATCGTATTAGACAATTCTTATTAAAAAATGTTATTACACAAGTTCATTTTAAAAAATAAAAAATTATGTAGTATATAAATATTCTAATAAAGTAATATATTGTAAATACATATATTATACCATAAAATAGAATACCAGCCTATAGTGTTCATATTAAAAAATCTTATTAGAAAATTCTTATTAAAAAATGTTATTACCAAGTTCATTTTAAAAAATAAAAAATTATGTAGTATATAAATATTCTAATAAAATAATATATTGTAAATACATATATTATACCATAAAATAGAATACCAGCCTATAGGATTTCAAAACTAATTAACTAATTAAACAATTGGAACCATTATTTAAACTGAAGGTGAGTGGAAAAATGTAGATTCTGATGAAGTCTCCGTGGAGGAGATGAAAGTGCTCAATCTGGTTGCTTTTTACTGTCTTTTATTGTTTTTTCATTAAAATTTGTAATTTTTGCTGAACTGCAGTGGATTACTGAAGGAATTACATTTCTACTACGGAGGAAAGCCTTTATTGATACTGGACTGCGCATTGGAGTTTTTGTTTTATGGTTTTGTGTGATTTTGGGTTACTAGTTACATTGATGGATTATAATGACAGCAGCTTCAATTGTCTTAAATCAGGAATCCAAATCCAAACAAACATATACATTTATTCATGCCCCTCCCTAAAAAGTTTGAAGGTAGGGGCCCATGGCAAAAAAAAAACTGCTCAGTGAACAAGGTAGTCCTATCTCTCCACTGAATACAATACTAAGTGAACATTTGCCAACATATTTTTTAGGACAGTTATTACATGCTACAATATTTCAAAAGTTAGAAAGAAATAATCATTTGGAATTAAAGTAGGTATTACTAAACTTTAACTACTACTACACATCATTGTTGACTATGCCATCAATGTATATACACGAGCAGAATCAGGCAAATAACTGTTTCTCATTCAGCTATTACAATGTTTGCAAATTATGCCGTCATGTATTTCTCATTGACATACCTACAGTCTGCCTGCCTATATGATTTTGAAAAATAAAAGCAGTGTTTTTAATGCTAATTTCATCATTACATACAGAACTTCAATATCCCTAGTTTGAAAAACACATATGAGAACTAAAATACTCCCAGACATTTCTATCTCTGTAGTGTGTGGGATGGCTGGGCATATAAATACCACATCCACTATCCCAGGAATCATTTCAGAAGTTAAAGTACTAGTTTCTAGTAGCTTTAATATTAAAAAAACTCCAATGATTCTCTAATATAAGATAACTAGACAAAGTTTCAAAACTGCAATGCAACAGCGGTTTAATCATTATATATAAATGGTCATGCTAAATGCAACAATTTTACAAATGTATTATTAAAAGAGTTGCAACAAAATTTCCATCTGAAATGTGTTGTACTGTCCAGGAAATAGAGTCACCTCTGGAAAAAACTTCTAGTAGATGTCAGACAGACTAGCACCCTTGCTAACTTCAAGGCAAATCTATTTAATTGGATGGGCAGCTTTAAATTCTCCCTTGGTCTATCTTGTCTTGTCCCTTTTGAGGCTGGAGGGAACTTTTATTGTTTTTATTTTTAATTTTTTGCTAGGCTTGTAATGGTCTGCAGACTGATTGCCTAGTACTTAACCTATGAAACTGTAAACACATGAACTAGTGTTGTTGTGGTGTAATTTAATATATGCACATTAAAGTAGTTTTAGAAATGGTGTTTCTGTGATTCTTTTTGGAACCCTGTTAAGTACCCCTGTTTCATAAAGGCAACATTGAGACATTTAACCCATCCACTGTCTAACATTGAGGACAATGAAGGGAGTTACAGAGAATTTTGGGCTGCTACAAATTAGGTAAAATAAAACACTTAGAGGCACAGCTATAGGTCCACTGATCCAAGCAATCATACCTAAAAAAAATCATGTATATAGTATATTGCCTGTATATAATCTCGTATTTCATACAGGATTATGAAATTTTATAGACAGTCATTTAAACAAAGAGAAGGTCATGAGTAACTTGCTTAACATGCGCAATAAATGTAGCACATAAGATAGTAGCAGATTAGTAGATAAGGCTATGAAATTCAGCCAAGAAATTTAACCTTCAGACAGGTGTGACTTTAAGACATTTACACTACTGGTCAAGAATGTACATAATCAGGATTTTGTTTATTTAACATTTGTTAACAGGGGAACGTCAACTTAGGACAAAGCCAATTTTCAGCAATGGCCCAGGGAAAAACACTCCAGATGCATGTCTTTGTAATGTGCGAGGAAACGCACACAAATGCAGGGCAGACTCTGCTCAGAAAGCACCCCAGCTAAGAATCAAACCAGAGAACCTCTTTCTCTGAGATGACAATGTTACCGCTGCACCACTGCACCATACAAATTTTTGTAGTAAAATGAATCTGAAAACTGAATATCTGGACTGTAACCATTCCAGTAAAGCAGAAAACAAGTATTTAATTCAGTAGGCAGCCCAGTCAAATGCTAAATTCTTGATATCATGCCCAATTGTGATATATTTTATAGTAATCTAAAAATATTTAAAAAATAACAGTGCCAGCTAATGGTAATGTATGCAATCACCTGTATACCTTTAGACAACTGTCTATATATTTATACATATACATATATAAAGATATAGACATATTGTGTCATTTTGGGTAGGCTGAGAGTCGCAGAACAGTCACAGGATAAAGATTAGCAGTTGTTAATTTACAGGTGTAATGAAAACAATGCAATTTATGCAGCTTATGGAAGAGGAAAAATTATTCACACATGTTCTATGAATATTTTCATAAACTTGGAAGTTCATAGGCAGGTAGCATTTTTTTACCTTTCTCTTTTAGAACATCAGTTTCCCAAACACATTTTCACTTCTTCTCATAGGAGAAATGAGGTTTGGAACAGACCATTTTGTCCTGGGACATCTTCAGGTTGGGCTAGATACATAAGTTATCAGGAATTAAGAAAATAAGGGGAGGATAGGGTTAATTGGGATGGAGGGGTGTTTCAGGAGGAAATGAGGTAAGGGTAGGGAGGGGCTTAGAGGGTTTTGTCAAGTGTAACTGAGTTAGGAGTCACATTCTGGCATGAACTTGCTATAGTGCAGGTTTATGTCCGTGATGACCTGTAGGTGCTCCTGGTGGTCAGGTAGGCCTTGGCTTAATAACTGTTGGTGTGGAAGATAGTTTTTTTTGGGGGGGTATGCAGAGTTAGATTAGATGGTTGGTGGGGCAAGTGTAGTACAATGCAGGAAGTGGAGTGGGTAGTGAGGTAGCTTGTTACAGAAAAAAAAACGGGGGGCATGGAATGTAATGTTAGGGCATTGCAGATGTTTTGATTTTGGTGGCATTTCAGTATGACTGGTATTTTTAGTAGCTCCCTCCCCCTTTCTGCTTTGTGGTTTCTCTCAGCAAAGTAGTGGTTGGTTAGGATTATTTAGGCCATGTTGTAATAATTCCTTGACTTTCATTATAACAAGTCATACTGGTTTGTTGGATGGGTCACAGTTGAACTATGTATGGTTTATTGTGGAGGGTTCCTTTTGATGATTTAGTGGTGGGGACAGTTGATTGATCCTGGTGGTCGGGTAGGGTGCTCAGTTTTCCAGGGAGCTGTAGTTGGTGGTGAGTTTTTGCAGGCTGTGGGACTTGTTTGGCTCTGTTTTCAGCCAGGCGGGTAGTCTCTGGGAGGTTTCCATGGGCTGCGTGATTTGCGGCGCATGTGCACTTGTGTCCTTGGTCATTGGGGGGAAGTGGCATTGTGGAATAGGCTTGCAGTACTTTCGGTCTTGGTTTCCAGTGAAATATAAATCAACCGAAGAAGATTGTGTTTGTGAAGCAGTTGTGGGTCAATTCCATATGGAGAGTGGGCAGTTTTTTGTGCTCATGTGATGGAGGCCTTTGTTTGTGAGATGGGTTTCAGATTTGCGGGGTCTAAGAGAGTTGGTGTGATGAGGTTTGCCGCGCGTGTGCGGTGGTGGTTGGTAGACCGTGGCCGACTTGTTATTTAGTAACCTAAGGGTTCACAGTACAGAGGTGAAGAATAGCAGCAAGGCAGTCGTCAACATGGTTGTCAAAGGAAAAAACTTCAAAGACCAATTCACGTAAGGTTCAAGCAAGGCACCCTTTATTAACTTGCAGCAAGGAGACAAAGCATGCTGGCAGAATGGTTTGTCTGAACATTAATAATTAGTATGGCATTCTTATACAGTTCTTTCCATGTCACACAGAAATGTTACTTCTATTGCTGACGTAGTTAGACACAGCTTTCTGTATTGTTCTACAAAAAATGTTACTAGACTAATTGCTGACTAGTTGAGAATAACTGCTGATTTACAAAACATCTGAGAAAAACAACCTGGCCTTGGGCCTTATTTTAGCCCACCACATACTTTCAATTCTTCAGTTGTGCAGTTCTAATATATGTGTTACATTTTGCCTAGATTCAAGGTACATTTCTAGTTTAGGTACAAATAATGCTGACTACAGTTTATACTTTCAAGCATCCATTGTGTTCTTATCAAAGCTTCTAGCAGTTGTGTACTTTCTCATGGCATAAGCAAAAAATCAATAACTCTTTGTTAAGTCTCATGACACTAGTAGAAATGAAACACTTCTTATTATTTTCATGACCTTAGCAGAAATCAAATGCTTCTTGTTAAGTTTCTAATAGCTGTGCAGATTCATGCAGTGTGAACAGAATAAATGTATTAACTCTTTTAAACCTCAAATGCACTAAGCATGCATATTGCTAATACATATTTTTCTAACATTTCCACCCTTTTAATACTTTTATTCTACTTTCAAAATAAGCATAAACAGTTTTTTCTTCCCCTAACCTCTTCCTACTCAGGATTTGCAGTTAAGAGAGTCATTCAGTTTAAACTTATGAAAGCATTTTCAATTTTTCAGCAATTCTTCAAGTTCAGCACCTTGGTATAAGGTTTCTGAAACTGACATGTCGATAAAGTCTTTAATCAGTCTTTTCATGCAGGGGATGCAGCAGCACACACATACCACCAACAGGATCATTCCTACACATATGGCAATCAGGATGTTCATTAGGATACTGCCCCACCCCTCAAACAATCTCTGGAAAAAGTCCATCAATGGATTTGATCCTGGCTTGGTCATAGCCAACACCTGCTGAATTACCTCAAGGTGATTGTCTATCTCGTGTTTGTGGTCAGGAATAAATGAACAGCACTCCTCCTGGATTAAAGCACAGTACCTCCTCTTGCCACTAGGGTGAAGTCAAGAGCCATACGGTTTTGAAGCACTACAGTTCTCATGGCAGTAACTTCATCAGTCACCAATTCTAGAGTGGAAAAGGTTGCATTGCTCATTATTTCGAGAAGTTTAGACAGTTTTCTCAGTTCCCAGATTGATTTAATTGCTCCATATGCTGGCAGTACACCTGCTCACAAGATGATGGTATCAACCAAGTCCATATGTGACAGTCCATTTTTCCCTAGGCCCACAGCATGATGGTTTTTCCAGCCCGCATTGATTTGCCCCACTGGGTTGACAGGCTTCTTGATTTCTCGTCGAACATTCCGAATTTTCCCCTGAGGTAAAACTGCTGTGTGTCGTATGGCCAGAACCAGGTACCCCAAATAACAACTGCCGGACCAATTCTCAGGTAACCACTTATATGCTTTCCTACCACATACAAGGTAGCAATCTTCTACTTTGGTAGTAACTTTACTATGTCCTGGCTCTGGATGAAACATTTTTTTGTCAACTATAATCAGTTGTTTATGGAGGTCAGCATTATGTTTTACTTCATCGGTTGTCCTATGCATCAGTTCAAAAAATGAATCATAGCTTGTGTTGCAATAGGAACCTGTGTTGTCAGTTTTATTGTAGCATCTATAGGGAACAGTCACATTGCAATTGCTCCAACCCACCTAAACTGTATCATTTTTGTAAAAACAGAGTCCCCTTCTGTTGAACAGACAAGTCCAATGCTACTTTATCTTGTGATGTGACATCTGATGCATCATAGACTAAGTTTTCCCAGGTCTTGTTGGCTCCTAGGGGGACTGAAGTAAACAATAACCCCCTGTATGCTGTTGGCAAAGCTGTGCAAATCCAGCAATTTGAAACATTGAAGGTCTCAGCATACACATATTTGATTGCCTGGTAAGTGTTGAAGTTTGGGTGCCACTCTACGTGCAACTCTCCATGCTTATTCAGTTCAGTTTGTGTGGCTGGGAAAAGGAATGGCCACAACAAAAAGATTATTGTCACTAGTACAGTCAACAGGATGATTATGCAATACTTCTGAGGAAACGGTTGTTCTGCATTCCTGTTTTCGCCGACTCTTCCGAGTAGGTGTATTTGGATTTTTCTGGATTCCATTATTTTTGCTTTTGACATGTGATCTTACTCTCTGCCCTAATAGGACATTCAGCACCGATGGTTTCTTCACTGGGGTTGAGATGGATCAGTCCTATTGATCTGACCCCCTTTTGTAGTAAGACTTTGTGCTGAGGGCCCCGATGGAGAGGTAAGATTTTTGTCCAGTTCAAAGTTTTTAACTAGTTTGCAGTGCGTCAGGTGGATCCACGAAGTTCGCTCTGCTATCTTGACTGCAGTGGGTGTCAAAAGAAGTACCTGGCATGGACCTTCATACCTTGGTGATGGCCAGTTCTTCTTCTTTATAATTTTTATCTACAACCAGTCTCCGGGTGACACTGCCACTTCTGATGTCTCGGTTTGTTTTCTATCTGAAACAGAATTTGACTGCAACAGATGTTTAGAATTCATTAACTTCCTCATATATTCAGCTAGTGTAAAATCAGCTTCCTGGTCTGAGGACATGAGAAGTTTCTACTGGGGTGTATAATAAGCCCTTCCAAATAGTTTTTCAAAAGGAGTCAATCCTTTTGCAGTTGGAACAGTTCTCATGCTCAACAGTGCCAGGGGCAAACAACACAACCAATTCTTTCCTGTCTCAGCTATTAACTTTCTCAATTTATTATTTAATATACCATTATGCCTTTCAACTAGCCCTGCAGATTGTGGATGATACACACAATGATTTTTTAAAGAAATACCAAAATGCTTACTTAACCGCTGTATGGTTTGGTTTACAGTGTGTACCATTATCACTGTAGATCCTTTCTGGAATGCCAAATCTAGGGATGATTTCTTTGACAAGTACTTTTGCCACCGTGGCAGCATCTGGATTTTTGGTTGGAAAGGCTTCCACCCATCTGGAAAACATATCTACAATGACAAGACAATACTTCTTATTTTCAAATTTGTTCAGTTCTATGAAATCCATACAGATAGTGTGAAACGGATATGGTGGTGTAGGGAAACTCCCTTGCTTGAGCTTTAACGCCCCTTGTGCATGATGTTTGTTGCAAATCTGACACACCAAACAAAATTTTTTAGAGTAGTTTGTAAATCCATACGTTGTGAATACCTGGTTCACCAGCTGTACCATCCCCCCTGTTGAGACATGGCACTGCCTATGGCTCAACAAAGCTGCATATCTAAACAAATTAGATGGTAGTATCGGTCTCCCTTCTTTAGAGATGTACAGCACCTTTTTGAGAATTGCTCCTCGTTTTACCCATCTTTGTTTTTCAGCTTGTGTAGTGAGTGTCTGCATTGTTTTTAACATTTCTAAGTCTAAAATCTCAGAGGGTTGTAGTTCCTCATTTAAAAGAAATACTTCTGTAGCTGCTTGTTTTACAGCTGTATCAGCACTTGCATTAACTTTTGAAATCCTATCTTGTTGCTTGGTGTGAGCTGTGCATTTACAAATGGCTACTTTCTGAGGTAACTGAATAGATTCTAAAAGATCTAAGATAAACTGCGCATGATTGTTAGGTTTGCCAGTAGATGTTATCATTCCCCGGTTTTTCCACTGTTGCGCAAAAACATGTACAGTAAAAAAAGCATACTGGCTATAAGTAAAAATGTTTACACATTTACCCTTTGCTAAGATACATGCCCGTGTCAAGGCAATCAATTCTGCTGCCTGTGCAGATAAGTTGTGTGGTAAAGGTTTTGCTTCTATAATCTCAGTGTCAGAAACTACGGCATATCATACTAGGTTCTGTCCTGCAAGACCCCTTTTGCACGAACCATCCACGTAGTATGTCACCTCGGCATCATCCAAGGGGACATCCATGAGATCTTTTCTAGGTATTGTCTATTGCTCAATTACCTGCAGGCAGTGGTGCGGTGTGCCATCTACAGGGGTCGGGAGCAGAGTAGAAGTGTTCAAAGTTGTGCATCGCTCAATTGTCATGTGAGGTTGGCTCAACAATATAGTCATACAGGAAAGATGCCTAGCAGGGAAAAGATATGCCACCTTTTCTTGTAGTAAAATAATTGCGACTGCATGAAGCACTCTCAAAGGGAGAGGCTGGAATAAGACTACTGAGGCCGAAGCCTGTACTACCATTGTAGCTGTAACTACTGCTTGTACACAATGGGGTACGGATCGTGCCACTGGGTCTAGTTGTGATGAATAGTAAGCAATGGGGTGTTGCTTATCCCCATGCTGTTGTGTTAACACTGATGTCATATAACCTTGCTTACAATCTACAGTTTGGAAAAAACTTTTATGGTAGTTTGGTAATACCAGAACCAATGAGGATGCTAATAACTGCTTCAGTTTGCAGAAAGCAGATTTTCTTGGTAATGGGTTTTGGTACTTGCAAAATTGCTACTTTTCTGTCCTCATCTAGTGTTCTACCTTCCTTGGATATTACATATCCCAGGTATGTGACTTGTTTTTTCCAAAGCTGCAGTTTATTTTTATTTACCTTATGTTCTTCAGCGGCTAAAAATCATAAAAGCGCTATGGTATCTTCTTTACAATCTTGCTGGGTGGGGGCCGCCAGCAAGATGTCATCAACATAAAGTAAAATCTGACTGCCTCTTGGTGGGGTAAATCCCACCAAGTTGCTTGCCATTTCTTGTGAGAATATTGTTGGACTTTCACAATATCCCTGTGGTAGTCGCATATATGTATACCTTTTCCCCTGAAATGTGAATGCAAACCAATAGTGGCTATCAGGATGTATCTGTATCGAAAAGAATGCATTGCTGATTTCTATCACAGAAAAATACTTCTGTTGAGGTTTTAAATCATTCAACAGGGTTTGTGGGTCTGGCACCGTAGGTGCCCTTGGTATTACTGCATCATTTACAGCTTGTAAATCTTGGACTATACGCCATTCTCCATTTGCTTTTTTAACTGGAAATAAGGGTGTGTTACATGGTGAAACTGGAGATTCTACTAGTATCCCTCCTTTAAGTAAGGCTGCTATAATAGGCTTTATCCCTGCCTCTGCATCTTTTCTTAAGGGATACTGTCTTTTCTGTGGTCTAAATGCTGACTTTGGCGTGATAGTAACTGGTCCCGCTGTACGAATAAATCCTACATCTGATTTTCCTGGTGACCAGAGAGTCTCTGGTATATTTTGTAAGGCATTCTCTTCCTCCTTTAATAGGAGTGCTAATCAGCTGTCCTTGCTAGACTGCAAGTGCATGGCTGGGTGGGTCTGAGTTATCCAATTCAACTTCTGTATTTGTATTCCCTGTTCTGACTGTTCTAATTCTGTCTGTTTCTCCCATCTCGTGACTTTTTCTCCTAGGTCTGCCCATTCTATATTTTTGTTCTTGGTTAAGCTAACATGTGGTAATCGATTAGATTTATAAAATGTAAAGAACTCCTGGGGCAATGAACAGCTGGCTACACTGTTCCCTTCTGTGTCCCAGTACAGGTTACGTAATATAAATCTGTTTGCATGATTTTTAAACAACTCTTGCTCATATTCCTTATCATGTCCTGGTGTGTTACAATAATACAGGGTACAGTGCAACAGATGTTGCTCATCAATGTCAAGGGAGGGGAACTTGCTGATGGCTACATTCATTAATTCTTCAGTCACAGTCCCTGGACCAGTCGTAACCAAGTCCTGGCAGTACCAATACAACATTTCACCCTCCGATTGCACTGCAAAGGTATCAATTTGTCGCTGTGCTTCCATACCCTGCATGGTTGTGACTACTGCTATACCAAATAGTTGCATGAGGTCTCTGCCCAAGAGGTTTACTGGGCATTTTGCAGAAACAACAATTTTGCTTTTTTGTGTCATTCTTGAGACTGGATCAGTTATTGCAATGTCATGGGAGAGGGGCTCCAGATATAGCTGTCCATTAGCTGCTTTTACCAGTATGTAATCAGGTGATTCTGTATTTTCTGGCAGTTTGGAGGGATGTATCAGGGTTTGTGATGCCCCTGAGTCACACAAGAATTTGACTTCCCTCCCTTCTACCAAGAGTGTAACTTCTGGTTTCATGTCTGCTAAATAGAGCTCCAAGCTCAATAAAGCTAGGTCTAATATTTCATTTTCTTCACAGTCACTAACTTCTTGCACTTCCACTATCTCTTCTGTCACATCCTCTACTCCCTCTATCACATTCTCATTTGTCCTTTCTTCGCTATCCCCTTCTAGTGATTCCTGACTACCATATAGTCAGTCCTCACCCTCTTTGTCTTCCGTTGTTGCCTCCTTGTTTTTCCTGCAATCCTTTGCCAAGTGTCCCTTTTAACCGCATTTAAAACATTCATCCCTTTTCTTTCGCCCTTCAAAGTCCTCTGATCGTTGATCAGATTGTTTGTTTCCCTGTGCATTTTTCTTGCCCTTTTTCCCGGACTGTACTACATAAACTTCTGCTGCATCTCCTACAGAAAATACTTGAGCTTTCTTTTTCTTTTTGCTATTAAAATGCCTTTCGGCATGCCTAGCATATTCAAGTAATGACTGTAACCTGCTTGTACGATGGTCTACCATGTGTTTTGTAATAAAACTGCTTATAGGTGCAATACTGCCCTTTAAAAATGCATTCTTTAACTGCTGTTCATATGGGGAATTGTGTGTTTGATCTTCAGGAACCTGCATTCCACAGTGGTTATTAAAACATTCTAATAGTCTGGCATAATACCGGTCAATAGTTTCACCTTCTTGTTGGATGCATTGATTAATGCAATTCCAGTCTGCCCTAGGCTTCCATTTTTCAGAGATGCGGTCTGTAAGACCTTTTACTCTGCTGTCTAATTCCATGCTGCTATGTGGGAGGGGTCTTTGTGCAGTGTCACGGGGATTCCAGTTGCCACTAATCATGTGCCAATCTGGCCCCACAGTTTGTCTAACTACTTTTTCTACCTCTTCTCCATTTAGGTTATAACTCAGCCTCATTCCTTGTAAATCTTCTGAGAATTTTCTAAAATTAACTTTTTGATGGGGAATTCCCTCAGTGGCTTTCCGGATATCCTCCAGTGTCCAAGGTCTATACACTAAAATAGTTGGGTCCTAATTGTCCTGACCTGCTGAAGGTTGGGTACTTCTATTAGTGGGCATATTTCTTCTTCACTCATAGATCATGAATTCTTAACCATTTGATATAACTCGATGCCTTCATTTGAGTTACCTGCCTTTGTTCGAGACCTGGTCCCGATGGGATCTCTAATAAATGGTTTTACTTTTACAATGTTTCTATTTTCAATGACGACAGGATATCATGGGGGTGGACTAACTTGTTCACTTGCTTCATATTCTGGTAAGAGAGGTGGAGGGGCCGATGCTATTACTAAGTTATTGTCCTCCATATCTAAAAACATTGTTTCTGAATTGTTGTTCTTTTGTTCCCTACGGTTTACTTCCTCAAGCCACCTGTGTGCCTGAGGAATTCCTAATTTACGTTGCTTTTTTACCTGACCTTTGGAATCGGTTTTGAGCTGTTTGACAAGTTTTATAAGCGAGGATTTTTCTAATTTTCCATCAAATTCATATTTATTAACCCATTTTGAATAATATTTAATATTGTCGGCGCGCTGCGACTGCATGTATTTTGTGACTTCTGTTAACATTGGATTTCGGGGTCTTTTTGTGCAATTATTACCCATTTTGTTCTACCCTTTTGATCGTTATGTAACTTTTCTTATTTTTTAACGTGGTACCACGGATTTTGTTATAGTCTCTTCAGAATGACTGCCTACTTATTCTGTTTCTCCTGATCTATGACAAAACAGTAATCTTTTCTGTTCCTGACCAGTAAGAAAAATACAGTCCTGACAAAAACAATACAAATCTAGTCCCTGATCTAAAACAGAAAACAGAGAAAAGTAGATTCACCTTACCTGAGCCTACGTGATTGATTACCTGATTTGTGGAGACCCGTCCTTCAGTCGCAGATCAGAAAGTGGCTGGCCTCTTTTGAATGACAATTCAGTTGGAGGGTTTTTTCAAATAAGAAGAACCGATTTGGTTTCTTCCCCATACGGTTTCAACCACCTGGCCCGTCTGATCCGAGGTGAAGAGAGGGTTCCGGTCCGAAGGACCAATCTGTCAAAGGAAAAAACTTCAAAGACCAATTCACGTAAGTTTCAAGCAAGGCACCCTTTATTAACTTGCAGCAAGGAGACAAAGCATGCTGGCAGAATAGTTTGTCTGAACATTAATAATTAGTATGGCATTTTTATACAGTTCTTTCCATGTCACACAGAAATGTTACTTCTATTGCTGACGTAGTTAGACACAGCTTTCTGTATTGTTCGACAGAAAATGTTACTAGACTAATTGCTGACTAGGTGAGAATAACTGCTGATTTACAAAACATCTGAGAAAAACAACCTGGCCTTGGGGCTTATTTTGGTCCACCACATACTTTCAATTCTTCAATTGTGCAGTTCTAATATATGTGTTACATTTTGCCTAGATTCAAGGTACATTTCTAGCTTAGGTACAAGTAATGCTGACTAAGGTTTATACTTTCAAGCATCCATTGTGTTCTTATCAAAGCTTCTAGCAGCTGTGTACTTTCTCATGGCATAAGCAGAAAATCAATAACTCTTTGTTAAGTCTCATGACACTAGTAGAAATGAAACACTTATTATTATTTTCATGACCTTAACAGAAATCAAATGCTTCTTGTTAAGTTTCTAATAGCTGTGCAGATTTATGCAGTATGAACAGAATAAATGTATTAACCCTTTTAGACCTCGAATGCACTAAGCATGCATATTACTAATACATATTTTTCTAACAATGGTGCTGCAACTATTAATAGACCATAGAAGAAATTGCATTATGCTTTTATTACCAAGCTGAGGATAATGACAAAGGCCACACAGTCAAAATGTAAAAGACAATAATGGTGTACATATTAGTTCAAGTGATTCATTTGCATTTGGGAATTGTTTTATTTTAAATAAAACATGAACTAATGCTAGAATTTTACTAGGTATTTGTAAAATGGTTGTGTCTGGACCACTGATCTAATTATACTGCATATTTTAACCAGTGACAAAATATGCAAACATGATGCTTGATTATACAACGAGCCCCCCCATTAATATTCAAAAACGTGCATGCTGATTGGTCAGCATGCGCGTTGTAAATCCAAGTTATTGTAATGGAAAAAGGTCTGTTCGCCCAGACTTTTTCCATTACTATAACTCGTTTTTTACAGCAACACTGTCTCACTATGTTAAACGAGTTTAACATAGCGAGACAGCTTTAAAAAAAGCAATGGAGATTCTCCGTTGCTTTTTTTAAAGCTGTCTTGCTATGTTAAACTCCATTAACATAGCGAAACAGTTTGTAAAAAACAAAGGAGATCTTGCTTTCTTCGTTGCCTTTGCCCACAGCTCTGATGTACTGCGTAGGCATACGCATGTGCAGTACATCAGAACTGCCGCAGAATACCAGACAGCTGCGGAAGGGCAGCATGGAGGCATTATACAATGCCATTATTTAAGAAAAGTATTTTTTTTTTTTTAAATAATGTCATTGTATAATAGCAGTAACCCAATTCTGGGTGTGGGTAATGCTGGATTTACCCACGGTTGGCTTTGTTTGGCCACTCGGGTTTCGCCCTCATGACCAAACCACACCAACCGTGGGTAAATCCAGCATTACCCACACCCAGGTGTGGGTTATTGCTATATTAAAACATGTACTTGGCAGTTCACTTATAAACTGGTGCCAAACTTCTAAGCAAATACTAAGTAGAGGGAAGTGTCAAAACATTTCAAACTTGGGTTAATTAAAGGTACAATTCAATTCTCCCCACGCTTTGTAGCAAAGCGGTACAACACTTTGACACTCCTCCCCTTTTTTATTTAAGTTGTGCCACTACAGGCCCAAATTATTTAAAAAAAAAAAATCAATAAAGTTTTGATAGAGGTCACAGTATGCAGGGTAAACATTTAGTAGTTGGTCTTTATGCTACATGCTTGTTGCTTAGGGGATTTTCCAATACTAAGTATTGGGTCTTTATTGTTTGGACTTTTGATGTCTAATTGCCCAACCATGGAAAGACTTGTTTAAAAAAAAATGTTTGCAGATGACATAAAGATTAGTAGGGTAGCTACTCATATATTGAAATGCGTTGTAATTTTAAAACTGATTCCTATTACAGTGTCAGAATCATATGAAATATCAATTGGTATAGGGTTTAGATATAGGCTTTTCTGCTGCTGGTTAACTGCACAACAACTAGTATGTTTTGATGCCTATCAAATTTAATCGTAATGAAATTTTATTTACAATTTTCAGTTCCAGTCATTTGTACTAATCTTTCTCTCTTTCAGGCCAGTTTTCCACAGCAGCATCTAACAGTCAGCTACCACATATTACTTGCCATTCTGTGTCTGTTTTGACTTCAGGAGCCTTGTGTTACACCTATTGTTATACTTTGCATCATGCAAAAATCATTTTTATAGTGAGCTAAGATGTTATGGCAAGCACTAAAAATACCAAGTACTGTTGAACAAACAACTGAATGGCAAGTTGCAATAAATGAAAGGGAAATGCTATTCCAAAACCACGCAAGTTTATTTCATTAAGTGCTTTTCATCTGATAATTTATCAGACTTTTTTAGATCTGAACGGATTTGTTTATTGCCACTTGCCATTCAGATGTTATGGCATTACTTTGCACAATTGTATGCCAATAATTGCTCTGAAAACTATTTCTTATGCTAATAGTTATACTCATTCTGATGCCCATAGTAACTCTGCCACACTATCGTTTCACTTGCCAAAATACTGTGTACAAATTGCCTTTTACCCAGCACTCTGTTGGAGAAATTATTTCATGATAAAACTTGCCCTTCCATAAATCATCTTTTTAAATGTGATTGAAGGTGCTGAGGGCCCATCACAGTTATATCACTTCCAAAAGTTCTTTAGTAGTTTTGTCATCGCTAGCCTGTTTGTAATAGTCACAGCAAGTCTTAGTACTACCCAGCACATCTACTATTATACCCTTAGTTACAACCAAAACATAATAGTCTTTGACTATTAGTGGATGGGCTAAAATGATGACAACCATGTCACAGCTAATGTCAAGTAAAAACTAATCACATTAACATGTTTACCACAGACTACAACCCGTAATATTTATTTTTTCTCTTGCAAAAATGAAATATTCATATGTATTATTTATAATGTCTGTTCATGCTATGATTACAAACATTGTGACTGTGTTATATGTCTGTGATTGTAACATTGTCTGTCAGCAAAAGATTATGATTGATGTAGTCAAGCCATCCCTACTGAGCTCTCCAACCACTGTTAGTCAGTTACTGGTACATTATTATATTATGTGTTAATTATATGTCCAAATTGATAATTCCAGATTTAAATTCATACTTTTTGAATTTAACTGCATTATATGATTGCATGTTATTCAAAATTTCTATGTGTTCCTCTAATTTGCTATGTATTTGTTGCTTCAACTTTTGGAGCTAAGTCTGCTAAGAAAATACATTCTAGCAAGTCAACAACATGCAACTCAGTCAACTGATAAATTAATAAAGAAATGCCTTTTCTTAATGGTGAGATAGTGTAGTGGTTAGAGTTCCAGCTTTGTATATAGCAGTTTGCGGTTTGAATATCAAGAAAGGCCCTTCATTTTTTAGCAGTAGCTCAGTGTGATGAAACACAGCCTTGTGTTCTATTTTGGGTGAGGGTGGCCCAGATCATTGCAGAAAGAAGGACCAGTTTTGCTTCACAATCATATCCCTCAACTGTCCTTGATTTTAGGGAGGTCTGTTAACTCTGTCCTTCTTGATCGCATTTGAGTGCTTGTGACTGTTGGAGAAAAGGTGATGAATTACAACTGAGGAATAATGAAAATGTATATTTCATATGGCTCAAGTTAATATCACTAATATTTTAACTCCCTTTTGGTTTTGGAAGTTGTCTTACCCGGTATACCTTTGTTCACAGCTTCGTGCTAAAGACAGTTTTCCCTTTCTTTTGCAGGAGGGAAATGCAGCATGGGGTATTGTTTAGTGACCTAAAGAAAGTGGACCCAAAAGGTGATGGAGATGGTTACAGTGGATGCCCTGGTTACTAGAGTGGCACGCAATGGAGTTACAGATGGGGGGTGCAGAGCACAGTGTGCAGCACTCAGTGGCGTAAAGGAAGTGGATTGATTAAAACGTTCTGGTTATGTGGGTGCTGAGAATTTACAGTTTCTTTCTTTTGAAGGGTGGGAAGTGCAGAGCGGGCATCAGTTGGTGACCAGAAGCAAGCGGGTGAAAGGAGATGGAGGCTGTTGCAGTCGATGTCCCAGTGGGACCACAGATGGGAGAGTGCAGATTGAGCAACAGTCAGTGGCCGGAAGATGCTTTGAAAGGTAAGGGATTATGTTAGGATGGATGTTTTGGGTGCTGGAGTGTGCACAATGAGGTCGCAGGTAGTCATGTTTTATTTGGTGTTCATCAAGGCATGTCAGAGTTGGTACTTTGGGGTAGTGTGGGGGCAAGTGAGAAGGCATGTTGGGGGCATAGCAAAGCAGGGTTGGGGATTGTTTAGGGAGAGTATTGGGTTCCCTCTGGTGGGGTGGAATCCTAACAATCATAGGACCATAGGAACTTACTACACTACTGGCTCTAGGGCTCTCACAAGCTAGACAACTGCTACATACATCATCTATGGCATTTGGTTTACTGGGTTATCTGAGGAACCAATGGGGTGTATTTGTGGTTTGTTTCAAAGTGGTAACAAATGTGCCCCTCGTGTGCAGAATTTGACTTGCACTTTGGGCTGATAACAACAGGTGTTCGAGCATATGACTTTAAAGTAGGTGGGGTGGATGGAGCATTGTGGGTTGGAGGAGTTGGGTCCTTTGTCGGCTACACAGTACTAGAAGGTTTAAGTAAGGCATTTAGCTTGTTTGTTATTTATTTCCTGGGACTAATAAGAGGTGGTATGTTATATGTACGGCTTTCAGAGTAGGAGGGCTTGATGGGTACTGCAGGCATGTGAGTGTGTGGCAGGACATATTTGTGGGGGATTGGTTGTTTGGGCCTTTCCAGGTGAGGGTTAACAAGCGGGTACATCATTTATTATTGTGGTGCCTTGGGATGGGTTTCAGATAGATTTGTTCAGGGGGATCAGCACTTGTTTATATATGTGGCAAGTGGTTGGGTTAGGGAGCATAATTGGGGTTGGCTTATGGTTTGTGGGATGTCAGGAAGGACAATTTGGGGGGATGTGGGAGATAAGTTTCTGTTGTGGGGGATGGTTTGGGAAGTGGAGGTTCATGAGATGACAGAATATGGTAACAGGAGTGGGGATGGCTTTAATTTATGTGAGTGGGAAGGTTATTCTATGGGGTCTTGTTAGGCATCTTAATTTTCAGGGGGGTTGCTGCACATGGAAGTGACTGCATTTTAGGCGGATGATGAATGCAATATGCCACTGGTGGTGCTTAATGGTCATTAAGAAATTGGATTATGCATGTGTGGCATACTTACAGTCTTTTCTTTTACAGATCACTGAGTTTAAATGGGGACATGCAGAGTTGGCATTGCTTGGGGATTAAAGGTGAGAGTAGAAGGTGATGAGGATTTGGCTGACGGAGCAGTATGAAAGGTTATGGGTTGCCAGCAGTGCAACTGAATATGGAGTTGTTTGGTTTGTTGTGTTTTTTTCTTACCTGCTGTCACACGGTAATGTTGTTTGATTTGATCTTGTGCAGGGAGCACCAGGATTGAATTTTACACTGTTTTAGGGGTAGTGAGGGTCTTCTTTGGAAGGGGTCAGATAGGGTGGCATACATCAGGGGTAGGGGATTATGGGGTTGCATTAAGTAAATTAGGCTTGTAATCTAGATGTGGAGGGTTTGATAGGATAATTCAGCTTTGAGTTACTGCAGTTTCAAGAGAGACTGGGTTGGGTTTATTCACTACATCCTGGATGGTAATAGTGCCTCACAGAGCCTTTGTGATCTGGCGGGCATTCTTTAGTTTGTTGGTATATTGTGTTGAGTTAGATTACATTATGGCAGTAGTTGTGATAGGTGATGAGGTTATAGTCTGCTACCTTAGCACAGGTGAGGGGTCAGTGTTTTGTTTTAGTTTTAGGTACTTGGTTGTTTCTGTGAGTTATGTTTACGGTTAGGAAAGTAGTGATTTGGATCTAGCTGGATTAGGGAGGATGGGTACACCGAATGATGTTTGATCTAGTGCCTTACTGGTGGTTAGGTTGCTGGAAGTGGTTGGAGAGAGGGGGAACAGCTTGGTCAGGCTAGTGGGCAGAGAAAGAGACTGGCCTGCTGTCTTCTGTTCCCCCTATGGTGTTGGATATGCATTTCAATAAGTTGCGAAGAAAAATGAGAGGTTGCTCTGTTGGATAAGTTAATAAGCAAGCTGAGCTGCTTATTTGGATAGTGGAGTAATTCAATAAATTGAAGGTGAGCTGGGTAACGGTGCCTTATTAGTACAAAGATAAGTGAGCAAGTGCGGGGTGCTGCTTATTAAGGGTGAGTTGGTTACGCTGCCCTTATGGTTATTTTATATTTTCCTTGCATGGATGTCATTATCACCTGTGTCATGTTTTTGGTTAAAATTCATAATTATTGGTTAACAATCATGTTTATGGAAGTTTAATAAAGGTCGTCAAATGTCTTTCGGTGTTGTGAGCTTATTGAAGTGGAACAGGACAACAGCTTCCCAACACAGTTTTAGTTGTCATCAAGATCTTGTATGCTGCCTTCTGTCTTCATTGCTGTCTGGAAAACTTATTCATCCCCTTATACAATAAACATTCTCAAACAAGCAACTAAACTATTACCCATATATGCAGCTCACTCTGCATACACATATGCAATATATACTGTACATTGTTTTTCAGTTGCATGCTCTGATGTTAAGTCTGTGAGAATGCACAGTTTAATGCTGACTTTTTTATTATTATTATTATTTTGTTGTGCTGACTTTAGTGACTTCAACATTTGGGTGTTCAGATATTTTAAGGATGTTATGGATGCATACATATGTGTGTCTGTGTGTATGTATGTTGTGTATGTTGTATATTGTTCTGTAGATAGAGGAGACCTGCCTTCTCTCTTTCTAATAATCATTTAAATTACTTATCCCATAATCAAGCTCTCAATCTTACTTTTTTCATATACTTAAAATAATGGAATATAGTAATGTTGGCTGAGACAAATACATTGGCTGATATTCAGTATGGCTAAAATGGTCACAGAACATATTGATTATCTCTTAAACATTTGTAGAAAAAAGCTGTGATAAAAAGCATTGTTGCTATCTAATCTGCAAATGCATATACAATCAGAAATTATGCATATAAGCTAATTAAATCCAAACAACTCAAATAATATAAACACTAAAGGTTCAAACATCAGTAAATATTTTCAGCTCTGAAGCCTGTATAAATCAATGACATTAAGCAAGCCATATTACTCAAGCATTCATATTCCAATTTTGAAAAGCAGTCATAATTTAGAAACTATTTGAAATGAAATATATGACATTAAGTTGGACTTAATACACCTGTGTTTGAATGCCAGTGATTTCCCCATGTTCATTTAAGTATTATATGATTGCTTACAATGAAAACAATCTCCCCTGTCTCACTTGCCTGGATACATGTTAACAAATACCCATCAGAAGGTAGCAAAGTCATAAACTATATTATATAAAATGTTAGATTTTTCTCTGATATAAACATAGTTATATGCAATTCATTGCAGAGGGATACCCAGATAAACATGTTTTCAATGCTTAGAATACTAAAGGTTGATTTTATTTTTTAACTAATATTAAAAGCATAGAAAAACTAATATTATACATGGGTAATAGGGATAACCAGCTGTATTCGGATACTATGAGGACAGGTGTACTGTGACCTTGGAAACAATTCATTCAGTACCACCCAGAATACCATGTACATTTTCTGAATTCTGCAAGGTCAGAGATTCATATTCTGCCCTTACACTTCATAATCTTACCATGTTACTGCATACCTAGACCTATGGAATATACTAAATTAATGCTTTCATGAGAAAAAAATCTAGGATCTGTCAAAACACACAGAACAGAGGTATTTTTCTCTTGCTGATCTAATCTTTCTAGTAAAACATGTACTTTTACTACTTTGAGATTCCTCTGCACTTATGCAACACTGGCTTTCCCGTGGGCTGTTACTGCTAAGTAAATACAGTTTTATTTTTGGTGCAAGATTATACTCTACTTAGATCTTCCAGCCATTTAACAGAGACAGTATGATTATGACCAGTCCTATGTTAAATTACCGAATTTACTAGGCAGCTTTAACTTGAACGGTCAATTCTGCTGTTTTACTTAGAGCTGCAAGGCAAGGATTGATGGGTTAATGGTGTCTACAGAATCGCAATGAATTTTGAGTCATTCTTTATCAAACTAATGGCAGAATTACTGTCAAAATTAATCATGCATTCTCATTTCTGGGATCCAAAACATCAAACTCCCTCCCACACTCACTTGAATGCTCTGTAATACTAGAGAATTCCAGAAAATCCTTCTACAGTTCCTGCATGACTGTATTGAATGCTACTGTTACAGTCTATTTATCATTACCATTGACACAGCAAATAGCTTGTGTTTTATTAAGAATCAGTTACAGAGCAATAACAAAGTTAAAGTGTAACAGTTTATTAATGGAGGTTAATTCATACTCTGTTTTTTTTCTGATAAATCATCCCTGAGCCGATACTCTTCAACTGTCCCCTAATTTTGCAGAAAATCTCTATGTTTTGCCTCATATTTTTGTCTTGTCATTTCTAAAACGGTTATCTTTCTGGTAATTTACTAAAGATTACAGTTAGTCAATAATGCCAGTAAGAGCTTCATACTTTTTATTGTACAAATATATATATTGATTCAAAACCTGTTTGGTTATTTTACATTTATTTTATGTTTTTTTAAATGGGGAAATACACTGGTCCAACGAACCTTTTCAGGAATGATCTGGGTGCAATGATGTCAACAACTCTTAGCATTCTGTAACTGCAGACAGTGGAGTGTATGTAATGATGAAATTAGCATTAAACAATGCTTTTTTACGTTTGAAAATTATATATGGAGGCAGACCTTTGTTACCCAATTTTTTTTTTCATTGTCCAAAACTGGTGAACAAAGATGACGAATGTGTTGCATGTCTCATGTATTCAAATGAGACAATGAGGCATGGAATGCATTTAAGTAGTTTATTATACAAACACACATCAGGAGCTATAATTTGTACATATACTTCGAACTTCATATGCTTACTGATTCAGTCGTTACTTCTGACACACTCACATCTGCATCTATATTCAAGCTTACATTCTCACTGGCTGACTACACAAAATGGCACTGATCTTGTACGTGCTCAGTAACTTATATGCACATGCTTTCTAGCTACATTGCTGTTTCCAGCAGAATGGCATGAAAGAACTACTGAGCCAACAGTTTGAATCTTTTCACCACCATAAGCAGCTAGTTTTGCACACTTTGTTGAATCAAGTTTCACACTAGCTTTTACTCTAGCAAACATTTGTGCTGACATAATGTTGCACTTCGATCCAGTGTCTACTTTAAACTCTACAGGTTTCCCATTAATTTGTACAGTACAAAATATTTCACTGTTTGTTGACAACTGATAATCGATGTGTTAACTGTACAAAATACAGACTTTATTGAGAACTATCTTCCTCATTTTTATAAAACAGTTAATCTTTGTGCCCCCTTCCAAGACTAATATCAGTGAAGTACTTTTTGACTTTAAGTTATTTTTCCAGAAAGTCAACTTGGCAATATATATATTGAAAGTCCAACAGAACCTAATGTTAACCTACCATTTAAGAAAAAGAGTATCTTTAATCCCCTTTGCATCCTATACTCACTAACTTTGAAGCCTTAGTCAAGCATGATATTAGGCATTACTTGAATAATAACAAGAGGCTTGTATTTAATTTACATTCTAATGGAAAATGCATTTTGAAAGAATTGAGTTCAAACAAGGATATAACAGTTACGAAAACTAACAAAGGAGGTGGGGTGGTCATTATGGACATGTGGTGTTATATAGCCAAAATGCTGTATCTACTTAATAGTCATTCTAGGCACATAAAAGTTTCAAAAATGGGATCAACATGGATTATAGAAGAATTTATTTGATTTTGAATGATAACTTTTTACAGGGTGGTCTAGACAAGAGTCTATTATAATTTCTTACAAAGCCTAGACCAGTTATTCCATCCATCTTTGGGATACCAAAGATTCACAAAGATTTACTAGATCCACCCCTTAGGCCAATGGTAGCTGTTGGACAATCAAAGACCTATCACTCGGCAGTGTTTGTGGACAGGAAAAAAATCTGTATTACAACTATATGATGACATAACAAGAGTCTTGGGATTTTTTACCCAAGGTTCCTAGTGAAGGGGAGTTTTCCCAAATATGGTGGTTACTATAGATATGCAAGACTTGTTCTCTGTAATTCCTCACAATACAGGAATGGAATGGTGTGAAAAAAATTGTAATTGAACTTGAATTTTTGATCACAAATTAACTTAAAATTGTTATGGAATGTTTGGAACTTGTTTTGAACAATAACTACGTCTACTTTGAGCAAATGAGATGGGTTGCTATGGAAGTGACCCATGATCCCCTCTTTGCAAACCTGGTTTTATTACAGTAGTAAAAGTGTTTTGTGTTTAATTCTGCCTTTATAAACAAATATGGTGTTGTATTTTCATTTTTTGGATAATGTTTTTGTGTTATGGAAAGGCATTAGAGCTGAATTGGATGAATTTATTGAATATATAAATGCTGCCACCAAATTTTTAAGCTTCAATCATTTATTACATTACAAGAAGTACATGACTTGGATGTCAAGTTGACCAAGGTTCTAGGGAGCAACAATTTAAAATCTTCCTTGTACAGGAAAGAAACTTTTTCCAATTTGTTTTTATTGTTTAATAACAACCATCTCCTTCATCAGAAGAAAGGAATAGTAAAGGTCAGACTGTATGAGCTACCTGTATGAAATCCAATTACAGTGATTTGGTAAAGGAATTAAAATGTGTGGCTAAGCTGCAAGATCACTGTGGCAGGCCAGTCTCTCAATCAGAAAACACCACCACTAGTAGTAGCATTAAGTTTTAAGGCTTACCACAGGCAATGTCTCCCTCTGAATCTGATTCTATGTTATTTAGTTTTCTGTGCATATGTATTTAGATGCTTTCATACCATTATTTTTCCAGGGTCACCTCATTAAATTGTAATTGCTCAGTAGAGCTTAATATAAAAATTGCAGGAAGGACTGCATTGGAGTCTTTGCAGTTTTTAGCAAATGTGCATGTTATTTTATTCCTTTCCATTGGACTCACATCCCGTCTGCTTTTGGCTTTTTTTTCTTACAAAAAAAAGACACACACAGCAGGAACATATTTTCATACTACAGGTGTACTGTTCAGGTCTATATCACATAGTCGAAGTCTGAAAACTTTGACTATGTAAATATCGAACCCAAAAGTATGAAAATGGAAAACTCCGAACACTCAGAACAGTGTTTTTTTTCCAAGGGAAAAAATCACTGTTCTGGTACAAAATGTGGAAACACACAAACACTACATACTGTTTCTAACCCCCTGACTTAAATATACCAACTCCAAGACCGCACCACAGTGGAGGAAATAGCAAAGCTGCTGAAATGGCCCTCCAAATTCTTTCCCTGGGGAAAGAACTGGATGTTCCGTGGCTTCATTATTTTTAGACTTAGAACTTCCCAGTTCGAAGTTTCTGTGTTTGGACATATGTGAGTTCGGACTTATGATATACACCCATACTGTTCAAATTGATTCAAATGTTCAGCTTGACCTACAAGTTCAAATTACAGCACAAAGTGTTATCTAACTTGAGATACCAAATCCTACCAACTACCAAGCTTCACTCCCCATGCTTCCACATATTTCACTCAAAATGTATCCTTAACAGTGCAACTTTAACTCATAACCTTGACCGAATAGAAAATATACAAAGCCAAAAGGGGGTATAATGCTTTGACATCCATCTTAATTTCCTGCAAAATGTACCCCCTCTATTCATATCAAACCTCTTACAACTATAGTAATGCAATAAACTATATACCATTCACTGTTCTGGCAAACAAAGCCAAATCTACACTCGTAGTTGCAGGTATCAACCAAGAAAAATAACCTAATGCCAAGACCTTCTCCTACATTAAAATCAAATCCAGTCTATTACTCCTGTTTTTAACAAATAATATGGACTGGTCCCATGCAACACACACTGCCTTAAAATCATCTTGATATGCAATGCTTTTCTAAACAGATACCCAAAGTATAACCAAAATAAAACATATAAAACTAATAGCAGGAATACATTTTATAAACCAAACGCAACTTCACATAGTCAAACCTAATCTTCCACAAAAATATTTCCATATGACTGTCACAAAAGGAGATACTGCCAGCCCAGCTATCTGGAATTTTGTAAATAATTATATGCCATTTGTGAATACCAGCGTGACTTATATAAGATGTTTGTGCTACAGATGTATTAAAGCCGTATTGTATGTCATGTAAGATGGTTTGTACAGACATGTGCTGAAGAGGTATTTTACAAAGTGCTGTTTGAAATATATTCACAGTGTACCCTACTGGAAAAGAACAGAGATGTATATACACTATTGTAACTGTTTAAATGTATATATTTTAACAAGGGAAACTGGAACACAGGAGGTTAACTTGTAAACTTTGAAATTAAATTACTTTATGGCTGGACTACAAAAAATCTGTTATCTTTTAGTTTCAGTGCAGCAGGAGATATAATGTATGTACTAGAGAAGTTTTCTATATTGTCTTTAAGTGTGGAGGAATGTAAATTATTTTACGACTTCCACCATTTGACAAAAGATCTGGGGTCTATGTATTTTCACCGGTGGATGCTAAATACTGCTAGCTTTCAACGGTGTGGGTTTTACCTGGGATAGAGTCAGATGACAAGAAATTATGTCATTCTGCAAGCTAAACCAGCAGTAATATTTGAGATATTAATTTAAGAACTCTCTGAGAGAGAGATAGCATTCTCTATTTTGTCTTTGACCTGGCAACATCAAGATCCACTCACTAAATCTGTCTTCCTGCTCTAATTAAAGGAAAACTCCACCTTAGAACTAAAAAAGAAACATATTTTTTCATTGTATCTTTGTTTTTGAGCTATTTTAATGCCTCAAAATCACTCCAAGTGCGTCTTTTACAATTTTAATGTGTTTCTCTCAAAATGGATGATGATGGAGCCTGCCTTGGTAACATGATCTTGTTTTCTTGCTTTCATTCCTTCTTCTCAGAATACATTTCAAGTCCTCTTTATATGACTCATGCTAGACATTAGGAAGTGGTGCTGTTTTCTCATGGCATTAAGATAGAATGGCAGGACTGTGAAGCACTGTCATCTAAACACACCTTCTGTAACGGAGCTGCTTCTATGTTTATCTGACTGGGCCTCATTTATGTATCTGTCAAAGCTTGCTCTATGCTATAAATACCTGTTAGCTACTTGCAGCAAAATAAAGTATATAAATAACAGGTTTTTGTAAGAGGAGTATTTTGTAATCTTAAAAGATTTGACAAACCCTCACCCACACTCTAATGCTGAGGTGGAAAACTCTCACTGCAGTGAATGATCCTTCTTGTAAATTTAAAAGTGACAAGTAGTAGAACTCTAAACTTTGTCTGCTAATTCCCACTGCCTTCAGTGGGAAGTTTTTTTGTCTCACGAATGATGCAGACTTAAATGCGCTTTACTAGTTCCTCAATTATTTCTGTCATGTTCACCTCCTTTTTTCTATTTCATATTTATTTATAAACAAACCAAAAGGTTCCAAACCAGCAGGTGTAAAACTCCAAAGGTTTATAAGGAAATGTAAAAGTAAAGTGCTTTTCGTCTCCCTTAGTAGGAAGACTTCTTCAGACAAAGGAAAAAATCATCAAACACAATTTAAAACCCAAAAAAAGGGGTGTGTGTTACAAAATTACAAACAGCTGCCTTAATTGAACCCACTGACATACCTTCACATTTAAAGTTGTATTACATTAAAAGCATAAGTAAATGTCCACTTAGTGTAGACAGGGTGTCAAACATAAAAAAGTTTTCAAAAAAGAAACATGAACTTGATAAAAGTAACCAAGAATGTCTTAGTGAAGATTCGTGAACCTAATCAAGTGTAAGTGCTGTTTGTTTCCCTTAAAATACATTTTAGCAAACAACTTTTCATAGGGTAAAACAAAACTCATACAGAATCTTGTGATTAAAAAGAAAATAAAATGAAGTAATGCTTGCAACTAAGTATATACAAATAAAATATCCATTCCTTAACAGAAAAGGTAGTAAGGAGTACACATCTCTAATGCATAATGAAGAATCAATAATAAATGAATAAATAAACAGTGCAACTCAACTAGGAGTCTGCAATAACTGGAATTTCAAAGGCGTTTCTAATAAAAGAAATGTTATTTCTAATGTTAAATAACCGAACACGTTTATTTCTGTGTTAAAAATCTAACATAGAAATTGCTTGTCATTTAAACGCCAACAGAATGCAACGACAGTACATGAAAAATAATTTTTTTAAAATGTTCCTTGAGTAATGGGTAAAGCACCAAGCTGCGATGAGAACACTTTCTAAGCTTTTAGTATGCACAGTTGTAGCAGCCAAAACAAGTCAAAATGCAGCTGTTTCAGAAAAAATATGGCAAGGCATTGCGTGGAAGACACGTCTAAATCAAAACAAACAAACCGCCGGATTCACAAGATGGTACTTCATTCAAGAACCATACAGGTACTAAGCATGCGAAAAAGGCGGATAGCAAAACAAATGAAAAATCAGTTCACAATCGTGCCCATGAATACGGCACATTGTTCTGCAAATGAGTTTGTACTGTGTGCGAAAAAGATAATAAATAAAGTAGCAGAAGACAAAAGAAAGAAAGAAATGCAACACCTAAGTAAATCCACAGCTGTTGGTGTTCAATGACATTGACAATAGGTAAACATAGCACTTCAAAATACCGTGGGTCTAAACAAAAAGGTGTATGTGTCTAGAAGTAAGCAAAAATCCAGTGAGACCACAATACAGAACCTGACAAAAATAAAACATACAAATCCTGAACGAAACTATGCAAAATGAAAATACAAATAAAAATAATAAAATAAAATAAGGTATGGGTCAAAGTACAGCGAAGCGCTGCAGAGGTCAGAAAACGAATGTTTCTCAAGTTAAACATTTGTGAATTAAGGTTTAAAAACCAGACTTGAGGTTTAAGTAATGATGAAAGAAGTCTTATCTTAGCAGGTTTCTTAACTTTAAAACACAAGTCAAAGAAGTAACTTCGTTCAACCCTGGTGACGTGTAAGAGTTCGTTTTAAGTTGCCAAATGAGTTCCTTTTTTTCTAATAATAATTGTTGGGGTCCTCCTCTTTCATCTGTAAGTACCTGGTCTATAACTTTAAAAAGGAAAGCGTGAGAAGGGTTGTTATTACAATGTCTTGCAAGGCGTTAGTCTTGCTCTTCTTCCTAATGTGAAATGCGTGTGTTCGTAAATTCTCTCTTTAAGTTTTCTGTCAGTCTTCCCTATATAAAAGGCAGGGCATGACTGGCACACAGCTAAATACACCACTGATTTTGAGTTACAATTGTAACGACCCTTTGCTTTAAACAGATGTTGCTTCACTATACATGTGGACCCTGTAGATATAAATTTACAATAGTTACATGTCTCACATTTGTATGTGCCTTCAGTTCTAGTATGCTTTATTGAAGGTCTTTCCATAATGTTTTTGAGGTTTCTGCCCTTTCTAAAAATGATAACAGGTTTGTCCCCTATTTTCTCCATGAGTTCTTTTTCAAAAGATAACAACTGCCAATTCTTTCTAAGTACATTGTTAATATATTTAGCTTCTAATGAAAAAGAAGTAGTGAAACTTTTTTTATTGTACTTCTCTTGGGAAAAAATGGTTTGACCCATGCTAGAAGAGTGGACACCAAGAATGTGTAATGTGACTTCATCTGACTCTGCCAGGTTCACGTCGGTTTGTTTCAAAGTGAGAATGGGATTGAAAGAACCCAAACCCCTTTTCCTACAAACTTTTCCTATTGTGTCATTCACCAGTGATTCGGGGTACCCACGACTCATAAACATGCATTTCAACAAGGTGCATTCCTCGTTGAAGGCGGAGTCTTCAGTAGTCATTCTTGCCACTCTAACTAGTTGGCCCTTTAAAACAGATTTTTTTCTGGTGTAGCGGGTGGCAACTAGAAAAATGTAACATAGTGTTAAAGTGAGTGGGTTTCCTGTAGGTTTTAGCAACATAACCCTTGTGGATGTCGTCTCTCTTCAATTCAACATCCAAATAGTTAATGGTGTCTTCACCAAAGGTAAATGTGAATTTCAAAAATGGAGTGCTGTTATTTAAAACCTCAACAAAGTTGCTTGCATCCCCTACATTACCTTGAAACATAATGAAAATGTCGTCCAAAAAGCTGTTATATAGTTTCAGACTATAGATATATAGACTTTCTGAAAACTGTTGTCCTTAAATGCATAGTCGTGTTCCCACTGGGCCAGTACTAAATTGGCGTAGCTGGCTCTACAAGGGGAACCCATAGCTACTCCAATTATTTGTTTATGTATGCCCCTATTAAATCCGACATAATTATTGTTCAGGATCACGTCTAATAGTTCTTGAATTAGACGGATCTCATCACTCTCCGCTCCATGTGCTATTAGGTTTCTGGTGACGTATTCAATCCCTATGTCATGGGGTATGGAGATGTAAAGGTCGACTACATCTATTGTAAGAAAATGAATGTTGTCACAGTATTCACATTTGTCTACATTTTCTAAAAAAGCCCAGGAGTCCTTAACTATTTGTAACTCTTGGGACACATACTTCTTTAATAACTCATCAACGAACTTGGCACAAGCATAAGTAATAGAAGACCTAGCATTGACTAAAGCCCTTATAGGGGGGTTTTGAAGGTTTTTATGAATTTTGTTGAAACCAAATAAGTTAGGTGTTTTTGGGTTAGGAACCACTATATAGTTGTAAATATCAATACTGATCAAGCCTTCAATCAATAAGTCCCTAAAGAAGGAAAAAAAATTTTTATATGCAATATTCATTCCGTTGATACTTGATCTAACATAGGTGTTACTGTTCAAAATGTCCAACATTTTATCATATTCCTCTTTGTCCATGATCACCAAACCACCTCCTTTGTCTGGTTTCAAAACTCTGACCGGTAAAGTTCTGACTAGGTTCAAGGCTTCTACTTCATTGTCTGAAACATTCCTAATGGTATTCCTCTTTCTAGTCGTGTAGAGAGCCCTGAAATCAGCCTCACACATGTGTTCAAACAAAGATAAAGGGGGCAAATTGGTGGATTGTAAGTACTAGATACCCTCAAGGGGTCTTCTACAAAAGGTTTGTCTCCGAAAATCAAGGACAGGTTAAGTTTTCGGATGTATAACTTCAAGTCAATCAAAGTCGCTGGTAGGTCAAAGTGCTCATCAGGTACAAAGGTCAGTCCTTTGCTAAAAAGGTTACAAAGTTCGTGTCTAATGTTAAAATTAGAGAAATTGTACACTTTGAAGTCTCCAGTATTGTTTGATAAAATGACGGATGCTGAAGTTATCTGTTGTAATTGATGTTCTCTTTCCTGCCCCTCATATTGTATCTCCGTTGATGGTTTTTGCCCCTGTTGGAAAAAGAATCATTACTGTCATTAGTGTTAAAATGGTTGTTATTAGCCAAATTGTTGGCTGGGCACAAGTCAGGGTCATCATTTCTCCAATCTCCCTCAAATGCATCTAATTCACCTGTTCCTACTCGCATTGCAGGCTCAGGGTCTTTACTACCATAAGGACACACAAAGTTATTGCGTTGGGTTTGATGACCAAAAATGCCTTTACCCTGAGAGGGAGGTGGTTTAGGGTAAGCAGATCCATTTTTGTAGTCATTAATGTCCCTTCTTAGTTTCTTTAATTTCACCTCAGAGTTCTTAACTAATTGTTGGTCAATTGATGAAAACACTCTCTTGTAATCGTAATGGTACCTCATAAAGTCTGGGTGTGTCCTTATGTCATTATTCAACCCAGTGACCTCATTTGTCAATTTTTCTATGGATATGGCATAATGCTTACACATCATGTCCATAAGTTCGGTACCACGTCTGTCAAATAAAGAAAGAAGTTCATTATAAAATTCTGTTCCAGCTTCCAAACCTGACGGGTACTGCCAAGATCGTAAACCTTTCGGTACTACTCCCTGTTTCTTACATTCTGCAAAGTAACTCACTTCCAGTTATAGTTTTTAAAGTTTCAACATTTTCTTGTCAACTTCCTTTAATTTAAAAGGTAAGGACTCACCTCCTCCACCCTATTAGCCTGATGAGCCTGGTCTGCAAGGCCATGGAATGTATCATCATGGAACTCATAAACAAAGACATTGGTAACCTCCAAACTCTGGATCCGACCCAGTTTGGGTTTGTGAAAGGCAGATCATGCCTCCTGAACCTGATCAACTTCTTTGAGGCAGACACCAAATCCGTAGATGAGGGTAAGGTGGTTCACATAGCCTATCTTGAACTCGCCAAGGCTTTCGACACCATCCCCCATTCTGGAATTATAGCTAAACTCACTAAAATAGGCATAAATTCCTACATCACAAGATGGGTTGCCAACAGGCTCACTCACAGAATCCACACTGTAAAAGTTGCAGACTCCAAATCTGACCTCAAACCAGTGACAAGTGGAGTACCACAATGTTCAGTCCTGGGACCTCTCCCATTTGGTATCTACTTCTCTGAAGTACAGGCTAACACAGAAGGCCTCTGGCTAATGAAGTTCGCAGATGACTGCAAACTAGGAGCCATAGTCAAGTCCCCAAATGATGTGAACATTCTACAGAAGGGCCTCACTGAGACAGATGCCTGGTGTCAGAGCCATGGCCTCAAGCTCAATGCCAAAAAGTGCAGTGTCATCCCCTTTGGTAAAAACTCTGTACCCATGAACTACCACATAGGCAGTAATCTACTTAACACAGAATGTGTGATAAGAGACACAGGAAAATAACTTTCTTGGGTGGCGCAAGTCAGGGAACCTTGTTGGCTAGGCTTACGTAGGCCCTTGGGCTGATAGCCTAGTACCTACCTACCTACCTATGAATCTATGAACCTAAGACCACATAGTAAATGTATGTTAAAGTAAATTCAGCTGTATATTATGGTTGCACTCTAACAATGTAAGGACTCATTCAAAGTCAGCGGGAATCTCTTACAATGGATATGCATGTAACATATATGCACATCCCTTTGGAAGGATGTCACAAAAAAAAAACATAAAATACATTTTTATGAACAGTGTCAGTGCACTTAGTTGATAGGGTTGCCACCTGACTCTCTTTCTGCAATCCTGGCCTGTGTGTGTGTGTGTGGGGGTCTTGAAAATGATAAATCCATTTTTACCTTCAAGAAAAAATATTTTCTGACTTTTCTCTAAATGTCACAGAAATCTTTCATACTACATTTAAGTTATTTTAACATATAAACTATTATAAATAATCCCTGGGATTCATGAAGCTTTTGCCAGGTGCAGGCGTAGTGTAGGTGGAATAACACCAAATATGGCCATCGAGCGATTCAGGTACTATCCATTTCCACGTGCACTACCGACATATGCCAGAACTGCACAGCCCACAGCATAGGTATGCTAATCACCCCATGCGCAGTGTCACACCATGCAAATGAAGACAGATAGCGATTCATGAAGTGGTGCAGGTGTAGCGTAAGCCCACGGAAATGTAAACCAAAAAAGACGGTTTACATTTTCCCAAACAGAACATCGGAGCTATGGAAGTGGACCAGACTCATGTATTACAAAGTTAACATATGCCAATGGCTAAATACACAGCCAATGGCATAAGAAAAGATGCACAACACTTAAAAAACAACATTTAATGCCATGTCCACAGTACAACTGCAGGGCATGTGTGCATAAACAGGAACATAAAGAAATTATATAAAAATGTCATAAAATCGCAATGTAATACAAATCAGGTTTACACCATAATACGCAATGGTAGGCATGGAACACCACAACCAAGGTGCAAGGGTTGCTAAGGGCCTGGGACAGTGTTCAGTGCGGTAACTAAGAATTAGTAGTCAATGCCATGCAAATGAGGCATGTAATACTGAATCACAAACGTCCCACCGGATGAAGGTTGTACCATAGGGTGTAGCGCTATAACACCGAGGAGTGACTCAGAGGAGATACATGACATCAGCAGAGGGGTGTGCCACCATAGCAGTAATCACATTGGAGCAATGCAAATCTGGCCTGGCCATTGCTAAGCAAAGCTGCAGGACAGGGGTGGGGAGGAAGGTATAGAATCGTTTAGCTGAGAGCACACATGGTGGCCAAAAGCGCATGTGTAAGGGGATGAAAACATGCCCGAAACCGAGTAAGCGGATGCACGTGCCACGAACAATAGCACAAACAGGAAGGTCAGGGGAAGAAAAGAAGGAAATGCCGAAGTAGGGTAATTGGAGTACTAATGAGCAATTAACACCAATCACCTCGCGGCAGCCAATCGATGGCAGCTGACAAGTCTGCTCACAGAAACTTGCAAAACAGGATAGGGGAGGCATTGCAATGCAAAGAAAGGAGGGGAAGCATTGGATTGCAAAGATAGGAGATCTGTCATAGTAGAGTAATGCAAACCGACAGTAGACCGGCAATTGCACACATTACGCAAGATAAGCCTGGTCTAGGAAAGTACAAATGAAAGCAGGCTGCTGGATGCATGCCAGAAAATGGTAGGTGGAACGTGCAGAAATGTAAAGGGAAGGTCAAGAGGTAATCCATGCAACCAAATGTAATTCAACACCAAAGGCACCACAATAGTAGTTCCAGTAGGAAAACACATAAGATACCCTGTAGCTAAGATCATACATACACACCCTATGACATCATCGGTGTTCACAGCACAATAGTATAAAGTGTGAAAGCACCCTACACACACCTGTGTATTCCCAAACACTGCAGCATAGGTGTAAACACATGGGGAACTTTGAAAATGTACATGTTGGGAGCTGCCATAGCTGTGATTCATCAGCATGTGTTAGAGACTGATGGTGTTGTGGAGGATGATGTTGACAACCACCGCAGGCCCCAGTGGAGGAGAAGAGTGTTCAGACCAAGGGTAACCTACCAGGGTCTACATGATCTGGAGATAGTAGAGCATTACAGGGTGGACAGGGACATCTTACAGCAAATAGTCGAGCTGTGCCGGCCACGCCTGAGAACCAGAAACAACAGAGGGGAACCCATCCCAGTGGACATGAAGGTATGTGTAAGCTTGTGAATACTAGCCACAGGTACCTTTCAAAGGCCAACTGGAGATATAATGGAGATCTCACAGGCATCAGCATCCAGGGTACTACACCAGTTCCTGGATGCCAAGTTACCACATGCCAATGAGCATATATACTTCCCCCGAACTCAGGAGGAGTTGGCCAGCAATATGCATCATTTCCACCGTGTGGCACACTACCCGGAGGTACTGAGTGTGATAGAATGCACGCACATACAAATCAAGTCACCACCTGGTGAGCATGGTAGGCACTACATAAACTGCAAGGGATTCCACTCCATAAACTGCCAGGTCATGTGCAATGCCCAGGGCATTATCATGGATGTTTGTGCTGGCAGCCCTGGAAGATACCATGACTCCCATATCTGGCATGCCTCACAGCTGTATCAGGTATTTGTCAGGAGGGACATCCCACATGGCTACCTTGTGGTGGATGCTGGCTATGCACTGGAGCCGTGGATGATGACTCCCATCAGAAATGCACACACACCCATGCAAGTACACCATAATGAGGCACACGCACAAACCAAAATCATCATAGAGCGTGTGTTCGGGATGCTGAAATCATGGTTCCGGTGCTTGGACACATCCGGTGGAGCCTTGCAGTACTCTCCAGGCACGTGTGCCCACATCGTCATAGTATGTGCCATGCTACATAATATGATCCTGCGGAAACAGCTGCAGCAGGGACAAAATGGTGAAGGCCCTCATAGCCCACCGCAATTGCCAAGGCCATCACAGGCACAGAGGGATTCAGACCACGAACACACTGTGCCAGCCCCAGTAGGCAGGCGGAGGCATGCCCAATATGCCTACGCCTTGGCAAAGAGGGAACGTATAGCACATGCTCTGACAGTGTAGGCCCCTATGGACTGACACACCTTTCCACCTGTACACACAGTAAAATGGATGGCACACAAACACGACCACCTGTAAATTGTATAGGTGGCCCACTGTGTGACTCCTACATAAGCAGCCCTCAAACATTGTACACACAACAGCTAATGGAACACAGAATGTCAACACCTGAACAGTACATGTGCCTATCAGCTTATGGTGGTGCTGTGTGTATAGGTTCCCAGGTACATCGGTAGGTACACGGCCAATTGTCAGAGGCCATACACCAAACGGGGAAAACAGTGTCCACTGTCACCACAACATCGAGTAACCAACTGTCGCTTAGTGGAGCAGAGGCAATCGTGGGAGCACATGTGTGTAGGCACTGTTCTGCACACATTCATCACGGAGTCCCTGCTGCGTTAATGAGGGGCTCCACACAATAAAATCATGGATGTTGTGTCAAGGCATGGGTTGTACCCTTGACAGGTATTTGTCACCCCAGCATGCCCCACCTATGGTCATTTGAAGGTGTAGTACAGTATCATGTGTGGCTCACTGTGATATACATACCCAATGCCGGAGCACATCCAGTAAACATCACATGGACACACCATTAACTGGACTCATCAATATGTAAACTGAGTTACACATGTGAGTGCAGTATGGAGTAACAGCCGTAGTATACTCCACGTACAAAACGACATAACACATGTACATATCCCAGATATCTATGTGTTAAATGCAGTGACTGTCGTGCATGCTCCCGGTCCCACGTCCTGCAAGAGATGTAATGTAATCTCGAAGGCACGAGTAATGCATGTCGGATGCAGGTAATCAGATCATGTTTAGCACACGTTAGCGGGAATATGCATTGCCAACTGCTGGTAAGAGATGTTTAAATACGACAATATGGATATGCGCGAAACAGGGATAAGCTTCCCCGAATATCACTCAGATCACGGTCAATGATGTCCAGAACAGGTGAAACCAGCATTATCCACCTCTGTACTAATAGCGCCTGCTCTGAAGGGTAAAATGACTACTGCCAGGAGTAGAACACGCAATCATGTATAGAATCACCTAACACTATTGCTAGCCAAGATGTACCTATGGTAGGGTTGCCACCTCTGCAAGTGACCAATGTGGGACATACGTCAGATGTCTGCAGGCCGACACATACACCCGGCCAGTATGAAAATCAAAACTTCACTGTTTTGCCTAGATAAATGCTTATTATTGTAATGTTTACTTACTTATTCTGTGTTTATAACATATAGGTGGTTTAGATACAGAATAACTGTTTTATGCAACTATTACATAAACTATAGGTAATAAGTATGTCCTACAATCTCAGCACATTTGCCATGTTTACAAATATTTTGCAGGACACAACTGCCCAAAGAGGGACTGTCCCTCGCAAAGTGGGACAGCTGGTAACCCTAACCTACGAAGGTGTGTAATGTGACAGGTACAGACACAAACGTGCAGAGACCAGGAAACAGTATACACCAACAAGTGCACAATGAAAGGTGTAGCTTGCCTGTCACTTTCTGTGTCATATATATATATATATATATATATATATATATATATATATATATATATAGATATATATATATATACACACACACATATATACATATATATAATACAGATTGAAAGGGGGATAGAGTGATATATGTTGATATATACGGATTCAACGATAACTGAAAATATATATAGATAGGTCAACGACATTCATAACATCTTGGAGGTACAAATAAATAGGATACCGCCAACTATGGAATGTGTAACATACCGACACGCGTAACCACGAGGCTGAAAGACCGAAAGAACACAGTACCGGAACAGTACAACCGTGAGTAATAGTATGACAATATGAAGGGACATGTAGTTACTGCTGCTGGTGTTGCGGTCCATGTAGGTACTGTGTTCTACTGTGTTTGAGAGTGCCGTAGTCTGTGTATGTGTGTGTTGAGGCTGCCATGTGCTTCTCCGTGTGACTGTATTGTGTGTGTGTCGGCATCGTGTTTCTGTTAGTGCCAACTCGGAGGTAGATCATTATGGTAGGTGTGGGTATAGCTAGCCGTAGGCATACAGTTACCACCTATCCCACATTAGGAGGGACAGTCCCTCCCTGGGCAGGTGTGTCCTGACATAAAACATAATGAAGGGTAAATGTCCAAGATTGTAGGACATTAATATGTCCCATATATTATGTAATAGTTGCATTAAATAGTTATGCCTGTATGTAAGAAACTTAAATGTTACATGCAATATGATAAGTAGCCAAAGTCCAACAACAATAGGTATGTATTGAGGATAAAAGTATGTGCTATCCTGTGTACTGACCGTGGCTATGCGTTGGCCTGTAAACACTGCTGTGTGTCCCGCAAGTGTCCAACAATGGCCATATGAAAAGGTGGCAACCCATGGCAAAGAGGTTCTGTTACCAACACAACCGCAATGACTGCAAATATCTGGGACAGAAATACACAGGATAGCTGTCATTTAGACATATCCCTTTACATATCACTGCAATTCCGGAGGTATGGAAGTATCAACCTCACCTGCATACTATATAGAACCAATTAACAATGGCCCAATGTAAAATCACGTAACATAAGTCTACTAACTGATAGCTCTTTAATTAGGGACGGAGCCCACACACACCCATATATATGGAATATGTAGAAATGCAAGCCCCACAAACCTGTATATGCTACGTACTCCCACCGACATCCCCCACACTAGAAACTATAGCAATATAGACTGTAATAACAGCACAAACATCCAGTCAGTCAGTTACATCTGCAGAACCATCAACATACCTTGTGAGAGACACAATTAAAGGCACCATGCATAATTGTAGCCATTGTATAATGTGACAAACGGCGATGTTACAGGTTTTGTTTGCAATAGTCCGTTATCAAACGGTTGGGATGACAGGTACACCCACATGTTGAACCACATACTCTAGCTGTCACACACAATCCACGGGGGACATGAATCCAAAGTATACTTGTCTCTACATATAGCAGTTGCAATTACACACAACAAAACACAATACAGGCCGTCTCCCCGAAGGTAGGGAAAATGGGCATCACCCAAGTGGAGAATTCAATTATACCCCACTGTTGCCATGTAATTGGCAAAGGGAGTAGCTGCACAGCTGATGTGCAAGTAATTAGTCACCCAGGAACACCAATTGGCGGCAGGAAACCACATGTTACAGGTATCGACGTATATCAGGATGACTTGCCAGACATTCAAACCACATGCTCATACCATATACCTGTTTAAGCATTGTGAGAGAGATAGAGATGAAAGTCCAGAACGATAACAAGGTATGTAGAACACTCGGTATGTAGGTTTATGTATCGCATGTTTTGTATTAATTATTTACTGTATGTAGAGCCTGGTTTGCATTAATTAAAAGTGCCCGCAATGCATAAAGTGGGAAAAGGTATTTATGTAGTGATGTCTTGCTGAGCATACTTACACTTGTAGAAACTGTGCGTCCAGCAGTGGGCCACAAGGTACACATCACAGACACCACAAGGGGTGCTACATGAGTGCTTTAAACAGAACAATTCCATACAACCTGCCATCAGTGGTTGGGTATGTCCAACAAGTACGTGCCATAGCAGGGGATAGTATATGCAAGCCTCACAGCAAGAGGTTCACTGGTTTGATTCTCGGCTGGGGTGCCTTCTGTATGGAGTTTGCATGTTCTCCCTGTGTTCGCGTGGGTTTCCTCCGGGTACTCCGGTTTCCTCCCACATTCCAAAGACATGCATCTGGAGCATTTCTCCCCGGGCCTCAGCTGAAAACAGGCTCTGTGGAACCTAGTTGGACTTTCCCGGTCAACAAATGATAAATAAATAAAAATAAAATAAATACTGTCACAGTAGGCATGTGTATGGGCATATAACGACAATGATATGTGTAAGGTGATACTGCTGTGCAAGTATGCTTTGCATTACAGGATACTATGTAAAATATGTGTAATGTATAGTATTGTGGGTAGATATGTCAGATATTCCACACAGCATAACAGGCATATCATGCATACCAAAGGTATCGTCTATTGGCATGTACAATAACAGGATACATAGGGCTTGTAGGCATGGGACATTGTAATAGCATGATAGCTAATCTAAATGGAAGGGCTACCAAGTAACCATGCACAAAGGACATGTAATAGCTTCACAGGTTCATAGTGGGGTACTATGCAGTCTGGCATGTGTATGTGTAAGCACAACTACAGTGTTCGCACCAGTGGCACCTCTCTAGGGTAGTGTCTTGTGCATAGCAGAGCCATGTGTTACCTGCACCTCTGCACAGTACAGCCATTGCAGTGATACCTGGCGTACATGTGTCCCCCAGCCACCAAGGGAGGTATCACATGAACAGTGCTACTGCGTGTCCCTGTGTGATGTACATAGGACTTGAGTTCCAAAGCATGGTGAGTGTCCGGTTTGGGAATGTAACCCTCAAGCACATCCCACTCATCATTGCGTGTGTGCACATATCCATGGGCATGTTGCTCACAGTGGCTTTTGCTTATGTCGCGTATGTGGAGTATATCCATTAATACTGTTGTGGACATGGGCCCTGTCTGTTCAGCAGAGGTCACCCCTGAGTATGTAGTATACAAATGTGTACAGACGTGGTGTCCATAGTTCAGCCACATACTTCAACTGTCGGAGCTCAATAAATGTTAAGGCATGTTAATGTTGTGGTATGTAAAGCTGTAGCTGTTGTGTAAGGTACACCCTAAATGGGGTGGTGTACCCTTGAATGTGTGTAGAAGTCTTGAGTTCAGAGGTACAATGGGTGCCTATGTACCAACTACACACCCAGTACAGATAAGTGTGGCCACGTAGAAGGATATCCATGCCACAGTGGCAATATGGTAACCACAGGAGTGGGTGCGACATACGTGTGTACTACAAACATGTACAATGTGACATGTATGTAGGGGACTACCACCTATATGATAGTCAGTGGGTGAATGGTGTAATGCAAAGGTGATGTCCATGCAGCTTGAGGCCATGATATTCATATCAGGTATCTGTCACAGTGACACCCATATGGATAGAGTCAGTATCAGCTGGTGGATCAATCATGGTGCTTTGTATGCAGGGATTTGTAAAGCTAGGCATGTAAAGTCCCTCTGTGCTAGCCTGTACCTCAGGGAAGCATATACTGAACATGAGGGGCCCTATGACTGAGGACTGTGGTATGCCAAGTGTAACTGAAATGCAGTAGGTACTATGGTATGCTACCCTCATTGTGTGTGTGTCCTGTCCATGAGCCACATTGCATAACATCTTGAGACATAGGGTACGATGTGCAGGTGGATGTATATGTTGTCAATACCAGAATGGAGAACGGTGCTGTAAGACAATGAGAGGACAATGTAGGATGTGTGGACCCACGTATCGTCATCAACTACCCTGGTAACTGTATGAAAGGAGTCCACCAGGTGTAGAGGCCATGCTCTGGCCCTAACAAGTCCAACCCGGGTGGCATCACAGGACCGGAGCCCAACAAGGTCTCTGTGAATGACGTCCATGATGATGTGCCCCATAGCAGTACAGAACAGTCCAGTCAGGTGTGTAGGACTATAGTCCCACATGTGCATTGTGGCGCCACCTGTGTGGAGTGTGATAACTGTTGCTGTGTGCCATTCAGGGGCCACAATGTCTGATACCAGGCTATTAGTGAATATGGTGGCCTAGTGGGGAGGCATGTCGTTCAGAGGTTTGTGGACATCACAGCCTGGGACTTTGGAAGGTGACATGGGGCCAGTGTCCCAGGACATATAGAGTGCAGATTAGAACTGTGTTTGTGTGACCGCAGGGACACCGCAATGTTCCTGCATGGATTGTGGCTCTGTAGTGAGTGTGAGGGTGTAATGTTAGCATTGAATCCATCCACCAGCATGTTGCTTACATCACCTGGGTCTGTAATGTTCCTGAGTGACTGTTGTATGTGAGAGCAGATGTGGGTATTGCCATTGACTACTGATATACCACCATAATGCCTTGTGGTACACCCCGGAATGTGTCACAGTAATGTTTACGTAGCTAGTCATGGAGTATGTGATGAGGGATCCCATGGCCCTACTGAGGCTGACCAGTGAGCTACCCCACCCATGGGATTGTACACCATTGTGCAACAGCCTCCACCTGTTGTTGTACATTATGTCCATGGAACATGACCACCAGAGTGGTGTCTGTTCTCTGGTGTGTACCATCATGGCTCTGTGTGGAATAGCATGATCCATGCAGTCATGTACGTGCTAATGAAGTGCACTGGGGTATGTTTCAGCATTTGTATGTGCATTGTCCATCTGCACGGGTGTCATGACATCAACAACCGCTGCCATAAGACGTCTGTAGTAGGTGTTGTAGTACTCATGTACTGTGTATGCCATGAAGGATGTGGTGCCGTGATGTGGCTAACAAGGGTGATTAGAATATGTTCAGAATCCACCAATGAAGGGATAACCCCAGGTGTGGAACACCAGTCGCATGTTAGTAGTGTTCATGTCAAGGATAATGTTGGTCTTGGAGGTGGTGTGTATGGGTTGATCCAGCCAGGTGGAGGTTATGACTCACAAATGTGTTGGTACATGAGTGGATATCCCAGTTAAGTGTGGGGTAGTGTCAGTCACACATCAGTAGTAGCTGTCTGAGCCCTACTGTCCAGTACACCAATAAATGAGGTCTGGTAACCGTGGGGTGTGTTGTTGAATCTGTAGCTGGTTACAATGTGTATAGCGGTTCCGGACACAGTTAGTTGCACATGGAGCACCTCTGATGCATTGTGCTAAGTAACTAGCCAGGATGTGTGTACAACATAGTGGAATATGGGAGCACCTCAGCTGTGGGTGTGTCCATACAGGTGTGTGCCTGAAAGGTATGGTCTGTCTATAACCTGTCATTGCAGGTGTGCTCTGCAGAGCCTAGACGCAGGTCCCAGTCACTGCAGAGATATTGGAGTGGTGCATTATAAGGTGCGCCTTGCCTGCGTGCGTCACACAGGAAGATGCAAGCATTGTGTCACATGACCCCATGTCTTGCTTGCCAGTTCCTGTTCCGCCAGTGACTATTATTGGAAACTGTGCAAGACAGGCAGTATAGAAGCAGCAAGAGCCTCACGTGTGATCTGTACTCCCAGGGCTGACAGGTGCAGGTCATCTGTGCCAAAGCATTGCGTTTGACGAGGTCAGTCAAAGCGGACAGATACCGGATGCCTGTGATATGACAGCAGAAGCGTACGCAACTGTTGAAGTGAGACAGTCGGTCGTTGTACAGTGGTATCCGGTCCGGATGAATGCATAATGCTCCCCAGGGCTTGGCCCATGCCTTCAGGGCTACAAGACTGGTGAGCTATTGCTTGTCCCTGCACACATAGTCTGTGAAGTGGCATCTCAGGGCAGTCACACTAACATGGAGAATGAAAGTCACTTCGTACCTGGTGAGGTGTGGCATGGGTGCATAGGTTATGTTGCAGAACCAGTTACCCGAAAGCAAGATGTAAGCGACTATCACCTTGTGTAGCCTGCTGTGTGGAACTGCAGTGTGACCGCCTACAGAGTCACCTATGACTGGTGTGTTGTGTATGTTATAACACCCTATTGGCTGCATGTGATGGGCACACGAGTCTGTGGGCTATACGTTGGCGATGTTGTGTTCCATGATGGGGGCTGCCTCTCGTGCCTACACAGAGTATGGAGAGGTACTGCACAAGTTGTCCCCATATGTGTGGCCTGTGGTGGAGATCATGTGAGACTATGTGATGTATGGGGTGTGTTGCAAATGTTACACATCCCAACATGACTGTCAGGTGCAGTCAGGATTGGTGACAGCATTACTCCCAGAAGGGCTGCATACGTGCATCCCCCACAGGCTGTAGTGTCGTATGTTGGGAGGCGAGCATTTAATGTGTACATGAGACAATTGCTCTATTGCCACATGTACGACATATCCATCATATAGACAGGCAAGAGCACTGGTACGTGACAGTTGGACATGCTTGTATATACAACCATGTCTCACAGGATATGTGAGTTACGTGTGTACAACAGCTGTTGTACCTTAAGCAAGCTGGAAATTTTAGGACAGCCAGTGTACCTGTGGGAAATGGTGTGGAATGGGTGCTATAGAAATCAGTAGCTCATGACATGCTCACAAGTTCTGAACAAGTGCCTAGCATGAACATACAATACAGATAGGGTGTTGGATAATATCAACCCACAAGTCGTGATGACAGTCATAATGGGTGACACCGCACTATAACCCTGCTGAGTATGGTGCGCATGTCCATGAACCATTATCACTGTAGATGTTAGCAGTACAGATGTACAAGACAGTACGGATGTTTGATTACAAATACCTTTGTATGTCACAGGAGTGTTCCACCAGTGGCCTGTTGATAGACTTACAACTACAAAAGGTGGAAGAGTGACATGTGCATATCACACACAGTGCCAGCTACAGTAGAACAGGGCTAATGTGTTGTACTCCACCCTCATTGTAGCCCATACCACACAGACAAATTTTAGGCATCTGTGTATGTAAGGATGTGAATGGCCATGACCTATGAGCAATAGCTGTGTCAGTGTTGTGAACAGCATACATAATGGGTTGTGTGGGTGAGGTGTGTGCCATATGTGCACAGTCTGATGGATGATATCAGCATTGTCACCACTAGGTGAACATCCCTGTACCCATTAACTACCACCTAGGCTGTGGTCAACATTATGGACCCTTTGTAAGGGATGGTGCTGTGCAGCACACCTCCCTGACCTGGTGACATCTCCAGGCCCTGTAGGTAGTCATATGAGGTACCCATGTCATGACAGGGTGCCATCCATGAGCACGGAGATCATTGGACAGGCATATACAGCACGGGGGTAACCAATATTGGATCACATATCACCTGTAAGGGGTAATGGCCATGCGTGGATGGGTGATACCAGCCTTCACAACTATGCAGCATGCTGTCTACCTTGCATAAAGACATTTGCTGCACCATGATGATGGACATGCTACATCTCCATAACCTGATCTGAAAGACATACGACATGGACAACCACCTTAATAATACTAGGAACGCCACATGCTGGACAGATCCCTGTGTCATACATATGACATACTCCCTCTATACCATGTAATCCTATCCATCAAAGCTGCACATGTCATCCCAGTCATACATGGTGTGATGGCCGCATGGTAGATGTAGTATCAGCTGTCTGGATCAGTAATGTGGCACTGATGCACCTCGCGGTGGCATAATGGCTGTCAGTTACAGCTAGTAAACCTTGCCCGTACATGCTATGGTTAATAACCATCCCTGCGATTGACGTCCGACTAGCCATTGTCCCATGTCTATCACATGTGCAACACAGGTGATCCGTGGCAGGATGTTGAACAGCTGTACAGTGCTGTGTAGATGTATATGGCAAAACACATGCATGTACAGGTTTCCATGCGTATGTGTGCATTGTCACTGCTCAAGTCCATTAAGGCTGTGTCTGTGTTGATATGTGACATATACACAGCATCAAGGTCAACAGCAATACCGTGGACGCATCCAGGCATGTGCAGATAGGTAAGAACACCAGTGCAGGAAAACAGACATGCCCACATCAAGACAGCATTCTCATGGAGTATGAACACTGTAATGAGGTGACACACATATATGGTGATTATATCCAATGCATAACGGGTGTTACATGTGTGTGACACAAACACGTCAGTCATGTCAGTGTCATGGTGATTTGCAAAGATAACTGTGCAGATGTACTAGATGTCATAGAAATGTATGTGCAGCTGTATCTCTGTACATCTCTGAAACTGTGACCTGTCACCATCATTATGTCTTACAGATAATGCCTTGTACACACCTTCCAGTGTACAGCCACCAGGAGGATGATGTCCTCATCCCGTACCTCCATGAGAACTATGAGGTGTTGTTCAGCCATGTGCCACAGCATGCCCAGCAGCGGGACGACCTGTGGCAGGATCTGCACAGGAGGGTGAACGATGTGGGTGGCCATAACCGCATCTACCAGCAGGTGTGCAGACACTGCATGGACCTGATATGGCATGCAAAATAGCGTGCCACTGCAATCACCAGGGAACAAGGTGGAACAGGTAGTGAGCCACCAACCCAGCCCCCACTCACATACACTGAGGAGTTACTGGCCAGTCTGGGGAGACCCCCAGAACAGCATCCACAAACACTAGCTGCCATCATGCAGGTGGGTGTCTCCCAACCAATGAGCCTGGAGTTTCCTGGTAAGTCAGTACTGCGCATATGGCTACTATATCCCATTTACATGCATGTGTCACTGTACATTATGTAAAGTAACAACATATGCAAGGTATGTGGACGCACATGCTGCATACTACAGTATGCTACCCTGTGTATGCACACATGTGCATACTATATGCTATTGTACAGGCATATGTGTTAACATGCACACTGCACCCTGTGGCTGTCATACAGTCATGGATAATGTTCATACTGCTGTGTCACCCCTAAACAGGTACGTCTGGCATGCTGCACAGACATGAGTCCATTGCAGGTGAGACTGTCATCAGTATCAGGCATGTAAAAGCATATATCTATTCACCATGTGGCCAATTAACACTTGTACACTTGATGTTCGTTCCATTCACGATATGCAGGTCGCATCACCCATCATTCACACAGGCCACCCATGTGCAATATATACAAATGAAATGATACACCGACATGAAACCAGAGTATTTGTCATCGCTACATGTGTGGTCAGTTGTGCATACAACAGTGGAGGTGTTCTACAGTGGAGGCATATGTACTATACATTGGAACAACACATGTGGTACACAAACAGTACCACACAGTGAGCTGTGATACGGGCAGCCCACAGGAGTCACCATTGTGTTATATGCCCCTGCAATGGGTGCACACATTGTGATGTGCCATCTGACATGTCCCAGACACGTAGTGTATTGGCTGCAATAATGTCACACTATCCCATAACCCATACCCCACATACAACCTGTTGTCTGCATAACCTTGTGGATGGTGACATATCTGACATCTATGGGTGTATGTCATATGAGACAACACAGACATGTGTGATAGACGGCCATCACACACATTTGTCCAACACGTGCTCACATGGCCATGGGGGATGGCCAGAGATACGTAGCCACACAGTAGATGTGATGTGTATACACCCTGTTTCACATTGTCCACACATGGTCCAATTATAGCCTTAGTTGACCGATTATACAGTTTATGTGGTACACAGGATATCCTAACAGCCTGTGCACAGCCAGTGGAGGTGTCACTGATGTCTGCCATATAAGATGTGTTAAACATCATGCCTGTGTCATAGCATGACAGTAGTCACCTCTACAGCTTCCACAGACATTGACACCACATCAAACCACAGATACTGTACATTTCCCTTGCTGCTGTAGGACATCACCGTTAGCTGTGCACCTCATGTGTGTGGTACAGCAATGTCATGTTGGACATGGTGAATTGACAAGTCTGCTATGTGGACATGGTTGCCAAGCAGCTAAGACTCTGTAGTTGTTGTGCAGGGGTGTCATCTGTAGGTCCTCCAGTGACCTGTCACATGACACAGCATGGTTTGGTGTGTACACACCTCAGCATCGTGGGTCACAATCCACAGTTATGTTATGGGTTTGCATGCAGTTATGGCTATGCAATGTGTACATATTATGCACTGTATAGCAATATAGATGCCTCATGATGCCATGCAATGGCACAGTTTCTGTACTTCACACTGTAGAGTAATGTAGATGGCTCACACTACCCTTCCATGCACATTTGCTAAACATGCATTCTATCTGTAGGGCATACAGACAACACCGCAATGTGATGGCCATTATGACACTGTACATGTCAGGACACCATTGTGTCAGACATGTATGCATGTTAATGCACACATCAGCAGATTACATGTCAAGGTCACGTCAGCCATGTGTACTGTTATCCTGTTCTGGTCCACATGGTGTATCACGGGGATGCATGCATACTACCATGATTGTGTGAACTGCATAGCTACTGATATGACACCTGCTTGCTGTATTGCGCACCCCAGTGGGTATGCTTACTAACACTATTAATGTCTGAGCTGCATGCTGTCAGCTGCATTACAGGCATGTTGCATGCTGTGTGTCAAATCACATTCATGGTGTGTGTCTGTGTGTGTGTGTGTGTGTGTGTGTGTCTGTGTGTTTGTGTCTGTGTCTGTGTGTCTGTGCGTGTGTGTCTGTGTCTGTGTGTCTGTGTGTGTCTGTGTGTGTGTGTGTCTGTGTGTGTGTGTGTCTGTGTGTGTGTTTGTTTGTGTGTGTGTGTGTCTGTGTCTATTGTAATTTAGAGTCTTTCTTTGCACTCACAGGTGATGTAGGTGCATTACCCTCCTGTGGTCCATCTGATGTTAGTGTCCCCACAGATACTAGCAGTGACGAACATATGCATGAGGTACAGGCAGGGCTGTCAGGGGCTGAATCTGTGCCAATGGTTGCCATCCTAGCTATGCCCCCCTCTTCCCCGCACACAGTTCTGCTGCCAACACATACCGCATCACCAGTGGCCATAGTGAAAGGACAGTCAGCGTCTGTTAGCATGGAACTGGAATGTGTGGTGGCTACAGAAGGTGTGTCTCTACACCATGTTGTCAGAGTAATGTCTGCAGATGTGCCACACAGTCATGTGGCCGGTGCTGCTCGTAGGAGGACCTGTGGCAGACATGCCCCTGCAGGACAGAGTGCAGCAGCTGGCATCACCAGATGCATGTTCCAGACTGTAATGGCAGCACAGGCATGTGCTGAATGGCAGAACAGAGAAGGGCAGAGGCTGCAGAGGGCTGCTATCTGTACCCCAAATGACAAAATCCAGGCATTGGCAAATGCTCAACAGCAGATTGCTGATGTTCTGGACAGGCAATTGGGTGACATGGTCAGAATCCTTGACCGTGGCTTGGCGATCCATGAACATGAGCTGTCTGTGCTGGAACATCTGGTAGGAGTGAGGCATAGGCCATGTGGACGTAGGCCAGCTACACCACCTAGTGCAGGTCAACATGAGCGTGCCACCTCACATGCCCGCTCCCATAGTGCCAGTAGCAGTAGCAGTGCAGCTGGTGCTGCGCTGACCACACCAGGACACAGCAGGCCACGTGGACATGGCCCTGGATGTTCCCAGTGGGGACACGGTTCCAGTGGACATATGTCATCGGACAGTAGCCAATCTGTACCTCCGCCTGGTAGTGCCCGTACAACCCCTGGCAGGCACAGGTCACATGGCCGTGGCTGGACACAGTGAGCTGTACAACCTGGTCTGTACAATCTGGAGCTGTCAATAATACCCCTGTGTAGGCCTCACAAAAGGCAGAACTGTGTGCACACATACATGCACACAGCAAACACATCTGTAGGGCACCACAACACCCATATGCATACTGAACAGACATGTCCATTCATATCACCGGCCCTTACCCACACACATGATGTCACCTATTGGTATTGGTGCAGCCTATGCCCCTGGCACACAATATCACCCTGTGCATATGATGAAGCCTGTGCCGCATCCCTGTCATCCACACCATTGGTGCAGGGACATGCTCAAATGGTCTAATGCATAGGGTGAACAGAATAGTGAGATGTGTATATTATATTAGTTGTGTACGACTAGTGAGGGAAGTGTATATTACATTAGTTGTGTAAGAATGGTGAGAGATGTGTATTTTACATTGGTTGTGTACTGTTGACACTCACCAGACATACCATGAAGTACAGGTGTAGCATGCATTGTTATATGTTCACAGTATGTGTCTCGGCAACAACGGTAACAGCATGTTGGTAATGATGCCCAGGTTCCCTCCTTATGGTCTACTTGCATGTGCCTACAGGTAGCAGTGTTTGCAGTCTCCCATTTGTAACTGTGGAGTACTCACAGGCAGGTATGGCAATCTCAGCATGCTATACGTAGCCTCAACTGGACAGCTGTAAAGTCTAACATACCACAGATGTCCACACATATACTGATCCAGCAGCCTATGTGCAGCGTAATAGGCTACAGTGGCTAGAGACGTGACATCCATACCAGGTCACATCACAGGTATGTTGACATGGTGCAGGGGTTGTACACAGCGGTCTGGACAATGATAACGTTAGAGGCCACTTGATAGCATGAGGCCTCACTGTGTAGCAGTAATACCCTGTCACAGTACAGGGACATACCCACACTCACGGGGTCGACAACACTATAACGCATGCCCCATAGTGTTGAGATGAGGACACTTGCCTATGTGGTCATCCCCTCACAGTACTGTGCACCCACATGACGCAACACAGAGAAGGGACATGTACAGGTAGCCAGTATGTCTGAGACCGATGGCATCAACAGGGTAGTTGACTGCATCACCATGAGGGGTTGGGATCCTGTGTGATCCATATTGTAGCATACACCCACACTCCATGCACAAGACATCCATACATACACACACACACACAGACACACACACACACACACACACACACACACATACACACACACACTGTGGAGACCACAACTGTCATACACATATGGATAGCTGATGTGTGTGATACACACACCACACCTGCCTACATCATGCTTTCCACATCGCAGTATGTGCAGATGTCTACAACAGTGTACAGGGGTGTGTCACAATTGGGATGTATTCCCCACCATATGCGGCATATATGGCCACACATGCAAACACACATGGCAGTACTGTGAATGATACACCTGCTATGTGATGATACGTCTGACAGACATGCAGTAGTATTGGCCGCATTATGTGTACCAATGCTATGTCTGGCAATTGTGCTGCTATATCCACACAGGAGGATGTAAGTGTTACAGTTGTCAAGTGACGTGCAGTCGGTAACACCTGACCGCTGTGTAGGTATTATGTCTTCACCATCAGGTAACAGTAACATAGCGTACTGTTTGTACATGTAATGGTAAGATGGCGTGTGACACACCTGTGAGCCGTACCTGGCGAACATCCATCTACACAGGTGGATCACCACTTTACGTACACACATCCATCCATACCTAATGTACATCCTACCGTACTGTCAGTATGTCACCATATATAGGTGTCAATGATGGGGCTGCATTGCAACTGCATGTTGTAGTTCGGCACAGATGAGTTACTTACATCAGCTACTGCACATGCATGGCAGCTGCATGCACACTACAGTTTGTACATGTGTGTTGGTCCTACATGCCTGTCATGTAGCCATGTTTGTATGCATTTAAATCGGTGGACATGTGTGTTGACTTACATAACACATGGACTGTTGCATGATATCATGGGTGTCATGGGTAACTAGTACAGAGGGAATGTGTACTCGGTCAACATTGCTACCTCATGTACTGTTGGCATTCAACAGCCATGGAACCACCTCCCATTTGCGTGCGTATGATTGCTGTAGCCACTTGTCTGCACGGAGGACAGCAAAAGCTATGCTATGTACATATGTGTTGTGTGTGTGGTCCATGCACATATCCACTGCAATTACATGTATGAAATATCTGAACATGTGTGTTCATTGGTGTACAGCAACAGTCATCTGTCATAGCTGTGTAAGACCCAGGGCCCCTGTTATATGTAGAGCCAACCTGGTTATGTACAGTGGTATCACTGCAATGCATAACACATGATGGAACCCTGTCGGTACATGTGTACTCTGCACGGTTGCTGTACACCTATGTACAGTCCACAGGTCATGTGTCACATGGTGTTGTGTTGATGTATTGTTGGTCCAACGACATGGTGGTGTCTGAGGGCTACATTGTAGACTGCGGTGTGTACCCCTGTGATCTGCACCTGAGACATCTGTGATGGCTCCTGAGTGTGTACTGGCTGTCATGTACATGGGGACAGTAATACCATACTGTGCCCTTCCATGTTTAGTATCCATATGCATGCAAGATGGCCCTTTGCAACTGCTAAGTGTGTGAGCATGCCCAGTATGCCATTGTGTAGTTGGACACACAGTACATTCCAAACTGTGCCCTTATGTGTTTAGAATCCATGTGCATGCAAGACGACCCTTTGCAACTGCTAAGTGTGTGAGCATGCTCAGTACGCCGTTGTGTAGATGGACACGCAGTACATTCCAAATGGACGTGTGATACTAAACATGTGGGCATGGCCAGTGACACCTTGTGCCTCTGTGTATGGGCATGGCCATTGTCATCCTGTATAGCAATGGTGGACATCCAGGCAACAGATGTCCATTTACAACATCACAATGGATGCCTACATTGAACACACTGGCTGACTGTCTTGCAGGGTGTACTATCTGTGGCACGTCCTTTTTCTATGTAGTGTTGTTGTGGTGCTTCGTAGATATTTAGTTGCCCCGATCACACCACTGCCATGTGTTTGTCGACATCTACCTTGGGACAGTAATATGCTTTCAGACTGCTCACTCTCTATACATTCCCTATTGGCATCCTTGCCTTTGCGGAAGATGTCACCCACCTAGAAGTATGCCTCTGGGAGTGCTGTGTTCAGTAATCTCAGTAGTGCATTCTGTAAATGCGTATTGCTGTAGTGTGATAAGGTAGTTAGGTGTGTGTGTATGTGTGTGTGTGTGTGTGTGTGTGTGTGTGTGTGTGTGTGTGTGTGTGTGTGTGTGTGTGTGTGTGTGTGTGTGTGTGTGTTACCAGTTGCCTGGGGACATGGTAATGCTTTTAGATGCCTCACACCACATGCATTCCCTATCGGCGTTTTTGCCTTTAAGGATGATGTCACCCACCTATAAGTATGCCTCTGGGAGTGCTGTGTTCAGTAATCTTGGTAGCGCGTTCTGTAAATGCATATTGCTGTAGTGTGATAAGATAGTTAGATGTATGTTTGACTCCCAGCTCTGCCAAGTGTGTGTGTGTGTGTGTGTGTGTGTGTGTGTGTGTGTGTGTGTGTGTGTGTGTGTTACCAGCTGCCTGGGGGCACGGTAATGCTTTTAGATGCCTCACACCACATACATTCCCTAGCGGCGTCTTTGCCTTTAAGGATGATGTCACCCACCTAGAAGTATGCCTCTTGGGAGTGCTGTGTTCAGTAATCTCGGTAGCACGTTCTGTAAATGCGTATTGCTGTAGTGTGATAAAGTAGTTAGGTGTTTGTTCAACTCCCAGCTCTGCCAAGTGTGTGTGTGTGTATGTTACCAGCTGCCTGGGGACACGGTAATGCTTTTAGATGCCTCTCACCACATACATTCCCTATCGGCGTCTTTGCCTTTAAGGATGATGTCACCCACCTAGAAGTATGCCTCTGGGAGTGCTGTGTTCAGTAATCTCAGTAGCGCGTTCTGTAAATGCATATTGTTGTAGTGTGATAAGGTAGTTATGTGTATGTTCGACTCCCAGCTCTGTCAAGTGTGTGTGTGTGTGTGTGTGTGTGTGTGTGTGTGTGTGTGTGTGTGTGTGTGTGTGTGTGTGTGTTACCAGTTGCCTGGGGACACGGTAATGCTTTTAGATGCCTCACACCACATACATTCCCTATCGGCGTCTTTGCCTTTAAGGATGATGTCACCCACCTAGAAGTATGCCTCTGGGAGTGCTGTGTTCAGTACTCTCGGTAGTGCATTCTGTAAATGCATAGTGCTGTAGTGTGATAAGGTAGTTAGGTCTGTGTTCTAATCCCAATCCTGCCACGTGTGTATGTGTGCGTGAGAGTTTCCCGCTGCATGACAACAGTACATTGCTTTTATACTATTCACTCTCCGTAGAATCTGTACGGCATCTTTGCCTTTGATGCTGATGCCAGCAAGCTGGATGTGTGCCTGCGTGAATGCTGTGTTCTAGTTATCACAGTAGCGAGTTCTGTACATGCGTAATGCTGTAGTGTGATAAGGTAGTTAGGTCTGTGTTCTGATCACAACCCTGCCAAGTGTGTGTGTGTGTATTTCTATTTCTATATATGTAATGTAGATAGATATTGATATGTATGTGGATATTAGCACTATTGAATGTGCTGCATTATCTGTACGTGAACACCTTTGATGTATGTAAATCTGCTATGGCTCTGTGATAGTGCACATACTGTGTGCTATAGTGATCCTGGGTTATAGTTGTGTAGTGGCCAGTTATTCTGTTGCTGAGTATTACAAGGGACATTGACAACAATAATAGTACAGCACCTTTAAACAGTCGTGTGCACATCTCAGCAACAGTCAGCAGTGGTTATTACTTTGGAGGATGAGTATGGCTTATATGACTATGTATTACCTGACACTACTATGCAAATCAGGTTAACATTACTGACTCCCGTTTATCCACAGGTTGAAATACAGATCCCAAGAATGTATGTGTATACATTGACAGGTGCAGGACTGAAATATTGTTGAATGCATGCAGGGGTGTCCATGGCCAGTAATGGTGATCTGTACAGCCTGGCAGGTACGGTCTGTAACTGTCCCACAACCTCCTGTATATGCATGACACATGCTGAAACTGTGTACATGCAGACACACACATGAAACAAACAGCTAGGGCTAACACATACACACACACATTGCATCAACATTGGGCCATGCAAACACTGTTGTCCCTCACACACACACATACTTACATGTTGATTGGATGGCTCAATGACAGGCTCTGGAAAGGAAACACCATACCCAGTGCATATGATAAGTGCCACTACCTGTTATGTGTAACATAGATGCAGGAACATACTAACATGGTGCTGATGCTCAGGGTGGCTTTATAGCACTGTATTAATGTTAAAATGTAATTAACACAAAGTGTGATATCCTTCTAGGTGTATGTAAGCAGGCATGATGCATTGCAGCTATGACCATCAATGTAGTATAGTTTACAGCACTGTTGATTCTGATGATTTATTATCCATCCATGTGCCATTTGACTGACGTGTGTAGTATTGGCAGCATGTGTTTCAGAGTGTGCAGTACATGTGTGATGTGTGTAGTACAGATTTATACATGCTTACAAACATGTACACTGGCTTACACGACATTACACGGGCTTCAACATGCTTACGCTAGCTTACTTGTTCTTCAACACACGCACACGGGCTGACACACATGCACACATGCTTACTCAGGCTTACAGGCGCGCACAGGCATGAACACACTGACAGCAGATTTGCATGAAACTTTAGTGATATCCATGGCGTACACCATCAGTTTCCTGACTGTACCTAGGCTAGATCATAACACGCCTCTTCTACTGATGAGTAACTGACAGCAAACATGTGACACATTGCTCCGATAGGATTACAGTGATTTATACATACACACTCATGATTATACATACACACTCATGATGTCACCTATCTTCTACTCTGATAGTCCCCTTAACCTACTCTTCCACTGTAGTGGCTTGGCCCATATGGCATGACAAATTGTGATTCACTATCCTCAGCCTCAGTTGCATCGGATTGCCTACTAATGCTTGGTTACATCTCTGACAGAGCGCTTCCACACATAGCAACCAGTACTCAGTAGCCATCTTGTCTTCAGCTTGCCATTCACCTGCATGGCGAACTAACTGTTAACGATAATTACAACGTCTATGTGTATTTTAAATATTCTCTTGTTTTAAAAGCACAGCGCGTTTTTGCACCGCTGCGCTATGCTTACACACCGGAGATCGGGGGAGGAGATATAGTTTTATTAATTTCCAATGGAAAAATATGCCACTGGCCTTATATTTGGCCATTGGCATGCTTCTTCAACTGTATTCATCCTTTATTTTCAGCTGACATTGCTCCGTTTAGCTATTTGCAGAACGTAACTCGGTTAACATCTGAGTACATTTCTGCACATAACTCTACTCTTGCACGGACAGCTTACTGTTGCATGTATCAAAGATTTACATCATTTGCATAGCTTTCACCTACAAATGGAGTAATTTGCATATCCTAACATTGTCCGTGCAACGTTCGGTTTAGGGGCTATCTTACATGCCCCTACAGGATATTGCTGAATAGCTCGGCAGACATCTTGCCTTATTCTACACTTCCTCTACTCATACACACTGGCCAAGGCTCCATGGCCCCTGGCCTAAGCTTTGCTGTGTGCTAATATGTCTATTTGTGGAGTATGAATGGCTGTAGGTATGGTTTGACCTGCTATGTCTGACACTTCTACAAAGCAGCTCCCACCTTCATCATTTGTAACGGTGACAGCCCTATAGGTACTATATATACAGCTGTGACATATGACATGTCAACACGTACCTGCAGTCAATACTGAACTGACTACTTCAGCGCTTTTCATACCTCCAGAGTTTTCTTGTAGTAGTATAGCCGATAATACTGTTTCCTATCACATGTATCTGTTTCTGATACAAGATATATCACTGTATTACACCACTACACACAAGAAGAAATCACAGGCCAGATGCCATTACATTCCTTTTGCAGGACACACCTGCCCAGAGTGTTGTGTTCCTCACAAAAGCCAACAGGTGCTAATCAAAACATATTATGCTATCATCTACCTTATGTGTTCGCCGGTATTTGCAATGTCCGTCAGTGGCAGAACTCACATGCGAGTGTGGGAGACTGGACACTGTATCGGGGACACTGCATAACACCTTGAGGGACACTATTAACCTTCCACATTGACTATCACAGGGCATAAGTATTCATTCACATTTATCGAGGTACATGCTTTTGACTTGTACATGTTTTGTCATTTGTCATCCCGTCTTTCTTCACACCTGTCCACCTGATATCACTAGTTCTGTACATTTATTTAGAACAGGGTTACCTTCATACCTCTCAACTGTACACATGTTGGTTAAATGTCTAGAACGTAGACTTATAATGTTGTTCCTTCTTTGTTATTATTGTGCCTTTCTGGTAAATTAGTGGCAGGTCATTAAGGACTGTGAGGTTAGATAATAATGACAGACATTAGTAGTTTAAAACTTATAACCCTCAAAACGTTCATACTAATGAATTATCCATTATTCTATCAATGCTCTAACTTTGTCAGAGGAATATTTAACATAACCTCTATTTGTACTTATTTAAATATGCCTTTGTCCAGCTGTCTTATTCTGAAAGGTTGAGAGGTATGGTTACCATCTTATTCGTATGCATGTACGTCCATGATAATCGCTTACATGACACTGATATAAGTCCCTACGTCTTCCCACAATGGTTTACACAATATCCAGTAGATGGGTTCTTCATGTTTGGAAGGTACAGGCGTGTGCTATACCCACATAGGAATATTAATCACTCCCATGGGGCGGACCTAATAAATCTGTGCCAACCAACACCTGTGAACCTAGGCCCATTATTGCATACCCATGATTCCCATACCTGACACCCCTCCACAGTAGTCATAAGACATATTTAATGTGAGTGATAATAAAGTATGACGACACTTCTAAGCACTATCCACTTTCCGCGTATCGGGACATATGTCATACATTCTGTCAACCCATGTATTATTACCATTGCACAAGCTACTGTTGCATGTACAGCTATATTGTAGCTGCCGATGTGACTTCCTTAGCGTCGATAATTAGTGGCCATTGCTGCTAGACAACACTTTTTGGAGTCCTGCAAAGGACACCTATATCCATGTTTAAATAGTAGTACTTGCAGATTTGCCACACTGGTACTTTCCGGGCAATGGTTTGGAAAGCAGCAGTGTGTTTACCTTTCTTGCATGTCTGTATATCTATCCATAACAGCTATGACATGTAGCCTTTTTATGTACATGTGTTATATCTACAAGGACAAATGTTTCTATGTTTATGTATATATCGATTAATGTAATTTTGTGTGTGTGTGTGTGTGTGTGTGTGTATATATATATATATATATATATATATATATATATATATATATATATATATGTCTGTACATTTTTTATTTCATATATTTATTTAGTTTACGTCTGTGGATATATATCTATACACAAATATATATATCCATATATAGATATATAAATAAACGTGTAGAAAACACTATTCATTTGCTATGCTGTGAGTGGATTACACACGCGCAGGCGCACTTGCATATCCTTATTCTGGGTTACATATGTTTACTAAGTCTTTGTGCTTATGTGGGCTTTCTTAATTGTGACGGTACCAGTACAATATCTGTAATCCGGTTAACGGACATATGCGAAACACATGTTCACCTTTACATATTTAAATGTCTTTACAGCACACACGCATTCATTAACTCATATGTGCTGAAGTCATAGTTGACCCGGGACTGCATTCACGTTGGCCGGATGCTGTCACCACTATAATATTGGTATTCTGACTCATTTATATTCATACCCATAGTACACAGCTACATTAACATACGCCTCACCACTTCACTTACAACACAGGCATCCATTCTCCTGCTGGGAAAAATGCAGTACTACATATTACACATTCCCTATTCCCTACTGCTCTGGACCTAAGCTGCATATTTAATCACTCCAAGGATATGCAGAACACCAAGGCTTATAGTCCTGGCACATACAAGTCTTTGATTGTCAGGGTGTTCCTGTGGTGATCTTTGTTTAGGCTTGTCCGCCTGGTGAACAAAACTGCCCTGACCATGTTCAAATGTCAGACGAAGCGCATGGACAACATTTGTCCATTTTATAGAGGTTTACCTGTGTTTACAGACACAGGCCTTTCGGCACCTGTCAGCAGCTTTTTATGTTGGCAATACATAATATGGGTGGGGGTGGTTACAATACATAATCCACGGTGAGGGGTGTTCCAATTCACATTTGACTATTTCCTGTATGCATTCATACGAGGATTATTATTTTGTACATGAATTAACTACAGGTATGCAGTGGTACAGTAAACAAATGTGAAGGTTTGTTACTGTAAATATGTACGGACCTCTGTAATACACTGTTGTTTTCTGGCAAATCAGTAGCTAGTCATTAAAGACTGACGTCAGAACATAATGACAGACACTTGAGTTTCAGACTTCATACACGTCAGGAAATTAATGCCAATGTACAGACTGTTATTCTATCAACTTTCTCAGTTTCTTTACAAATTGTCCATACTTTTGGGCCTTTGTCCCACTTTTATTCATGGCTTTGTCAAGATATCTTGCTCTCAGTGGCTGACAGGTATACTTTTATTCACGGCTTTGTCCAGATATCTTGCTGTCAGAGGTTGACAGGTATGGTCAGTCACACCTACACACACATTAAGTGTCCCTCACACAGTAGATCAGGGTTATCCTGTTTACGTTAGTGCCTTCATCACCCTTATACCATTTGCCACTATGCGAATGTGTGCAATATATTTCCGCTTATTCGTGTCGGGACACATGCGTCACGGGCAAGTGTTTGATCCTGGGTAGTAGGTTGTGCATAACCACTTAGGGCTGGACAGTGTCGTACACATCTAATGCACATTCCAACTTCTATCCAGATATCTACAGGACTGGACTTCGTGTCTTCCGTTCTAATGTTTACACAAGTTACGTATCCCAAGAGGGATATCCAAAAATTGTACCAGTCCACAACAAGAGGTATACCGAACATCGTTTTGGAGTTACGAAAATGTGCTGAGGTCATGTGGAATCCTGCAACCACCTAGGGTGACACTACCTACTACATATGCATAGTAGTCACTATGTGTAGCTGTGGCTGCACCACACCAGTGGGCCTAGTACAGCTGGATTTGGTGGACGTTCAGGGACGGAAGCAGGTTGTGTGATGTGGAGGGGATGCTGCGTTGTCCATTATGCATCCAGGTGTGTTGCATTTGTTATGGCCAGTTCCATCCAGGAGTATTGCATTTGTTATGGCCAGTTCCATCAGGACCAATCTGTGGGTATGTGCCAGTGACATATCTATACATTTGCATCACACATTTCAATATTCATCTGTTTGTGGGATTGTGTTGTACAGTATGGCCTGTCTGGTTGTATACATGTGTTTGTGTTTCTTTCAGCTTCACCTGTTGTTCCCTCATACACCTCCGGTTCACTTATTCTGCATATGACACAGTATCGCCTTGGAGGATTGTACCATTACCCATCCACCCTACACACACAGATTCCTCACACCCCATACATCTGTGCTTTGGTTGTTGGCCTATGACATGGCCAGAGTGACACATTGAATACCCTACATGTGTCTGGTACCTGTATGGTTGTGTGGACTACCCTGCCATGTTTGCTTTCCACATGCTATACCTCACACACATAGGTACACGCCCATACTTCTCTTTCATTACATGTTTGGTATACCCGGGTACTACCCGTTCGACTGTGACACATCCTGACAAGTTCGGCTTGTACCGCTGACTTCCGGATTTTGGTGGCATGTTGTACTCATTGGTAGGATGCCACCTTTTCTTATGTTCAGGATGGGATATATTCCGTACACATATCCGACTGTAGTGCACAACACCTCCCCATAGTCGACGGTAGGGTTGCCACCTTTTCAATTGGCCAAAGTGGGACATTTTTGGTGCACAAATCACATTTTACAGGCCGACACATACCCACGGCAGTACACAGGATAGAACTTAGATGTCTTACCTATATAAAAGCTTATTCTTGTAGCAGTTCAGTTGCTTATTCTGTTTCTTATAACATTTATGTAATTTAGATACAGAGAACCTGTTTAATGCAACTATTACATAATGTATAGGGAATAATTTTGTCCAATAATCTCAGGACATTTGCCATTATTACAGGTTTTTGTCGGGACACAACTGCCCAAAGAGGGACTGTCACTCGCAAAGTGGGAAAGGTGGTAATCCTAGTCGATGGTATGAATAATACTGTTTCTTTCAGCCTACATGTGTCCTTATTGTTGTGGCTGTTTGCATGCTCCTTCTGCTTCGTTTACATGCTTATTCTATTTCCTATCACATCTGGTATGTGAAATACGGACATACCTTTTGTATGTGACTATTCCATGCATTGTGGGATGTGACATCTAAAGTTACCATAAAGAAAGGAGAAGAAGGAGGGGGTTTAAGTATAATAGGTTAAGGAAATCCCAAGAATCCTTTAAAAAATAGGGGGACTTCATGACTATTGGGTTCAATAATAAATCAATAAATTCAGAAATGCCCTCAGTTTTGGTTCTTTTATTTGATATAATATGTCTGAAAGGGGGGTTAATTTTGTCTTTATGAATTTTTGGGATGCCAAAGAATTTTCCTAGTTGTGGGTTATTCACAGTAATAAAAGAAAGTTCTATATCTGAAATAAAATTATTCATATGTAAATCAATACAATAGTCAATAGTCAAACTTGCCCCATCCTTTGCCAACTTAGTTCTTGCATGGTGGGAAACCAATACCTTAATCAATTTACCAGGGTTTGGTCATGTTTTTCTATATAAGAGATATATTGATGATCTCTTCTTTATATGGGAAGGTAGTGAATTACAATTTTCTGAATTCCTGCAGTCACTATCTAACTCCATTCCTTTTTTAAGCTTTAAAGTGTCTGGTATGGGGCTACAAGTTAATTGTTTAGATGTACTGATCATAATCAGAATTCAGCTTCTTGGACATCTTTTATTTATAGAAAGGATACCTTTAGAAATAATTATTTGCATTATAGTAGTATGCACCCTACTTTTTTTAAAACATAATATGGCTAGAGGCCAAATTATTAGATTATCTAGGCTCATTTCAGATGACGCTACTTTCCTTAACGAACGTCTTATTTTCTCCAATTTCTTACAGAACAGAGGCTATCCTCTATCTGTTTTACATTCAATTTGTAAAGAAATTACTGATTTGAGATGCGAAAAATTTCCTCCAATTATTATACATGGGCTGGCTTCTAATACCATTAGCCCCCCCTTTAAAGTATTGGATGATACTTTGGAGTCTGATATTTCCATTAGTATACATTCTAATCTCAAGTCTATTAGCAACATGAGTACTAATAAGATCTACAATAATGGTAATATTCACAATAGTAAAGTTGATAGATTTACTGCATTTCCCGTCCCTATTTGCAGGGATGCTGCTGCTATTAAGAAAGTTTTTTTTCAATAATTGGGACATTCTAACTTCCAGCCAAGATGTTAATCAAAAATTAGGTACTTACCTTATTTTTTCACACAAAAAATTCAAACCCCTTCGTTTGTTATTTCAGAATAGAGACCCTCCTCTTTTAATTACTTCCCCTCAAACTGTTTCCAACAAAGGGATGTTCACTTGTGGTAGCTGCATTTCTTGTAAATGGATTAATACAGGAGTTTCCTACACCTTTAAACATAATAATTTTACTGCTTCTTTTAACCATTATTTTGATTGTAAATCTATTTATGTTGTTTATGCCGCAGTTTGTATCTCTTGCTCAGCCTTCTATGTAGGTAAGACTATTAGAAGACTGAGTACAAGAATTAAAGAACATTATGGTGCAATTAGCAAAGCTAATTATAGTTATGCACTAGCCAGACACAATACTACATGTAATACTGTTGATCAGTTTAAATTTTTGGTTCTGGATTATGTCCCTCTGTTCTTTGGAGATAAAGACACTCTCTTGGAAGTAAAGGAACTGAGATGGCAATTGGTGTTGAATGCTGAGACCCCACCGGGCTTGAATGAACATTTAAACATCAGATGTGTTTTAAAATGGCGCAGTTAAAAGTCTACTCATTTACTTTAGTGGTACTCTCTATTTGTGAACTCTATATTTTTTACTAGTAATATATTATTATACTTTTACCTAGCCCTAATTTATTTGTTTTCTATCTGCTCCATATTATTCCTATATAATGACATTAGTTTACATGCATTATTCATAAGTATTCACCTTTAACATGGTTGTTTGAATTTAAAATTTAGTTCTACACTGGCCGGAATTTTATGATGTCATAGAATTCATATGTGCTATATATAGGGGAATCTTGGTGTAATATTACATTCTAAGGAAGTCCAGCACATTAAACTGGATGAAGCGCATTTTCAGGCTCTTAGTTTGATTTTTTCAGTATCATATAGTGAGTTTTTTGAAGTTTTTTCTTTTATAGTGTTATAGTTCTTCAAGTTTCAGAGTTATTTTGTTATTTGTTTTATATATATATATATATATATATATATATATATATATATATATATATATATATATATATATATATGCATGTGGAATCGTATGTATATTGATATGATCATAAAGTAATCATTTCATAGGTTCATAGGTAAATGCTACCCTATCATCCTACAGACTATTACAAGCCTAGCCAATAACCAAAGGTCAGAATCAAACCCTATACCTTGTATCTGTGAGGTAAAGACCATAACCATTACATTCACCTTGCACCCTCCCCCCATTTTGACATTTGATGTTATACATTGGAATCTATGCATTCTGTTGTTTAGAGAATTACTCATCAGCAGGTACATATATGCAAACATGACACACAATAGCCAATACAGGTGTGTCATACTACTGTGTACCTGTGCAGCCAGTTTTGAAAACAATACTATGTTGCCACTTGCATTAATAAATAACATGACTGTGATGCATGGCAGCACTACAGTTGTGGTGGAGTGTTAACCATGGTATTCAGCAAATCACTGAAACCATAATATAGGTTCTGGTTATGAAAAATGCCAGGACTGAGCATTATTACATGTCACATTCTTGAATAAATCTATGTGACAGCATGGTACTGTGGTTTGATGGAGCTGTTACATACATCTGATATTCATGAATAACTTTACGTGACAGCTAGGTTAAAGCACAACACCATACTTTGATGAACACTATATAAGAGTGTGACATCTGTGACTTCAAACTTGTGAAAGACCACAAACATTTCCCAGTGTACTGTCTTCAGCATAGCAATCATCATTGGAGGGAGATGCAACAAAACCACTACACTGGGTTATCTGCCATGGTAACAATAATTTAAATGAGGTTGCCCATGTTGACAGCTTATTCTGAGGTCATCATTGCTCCTGCCATGTGAGGAAACTTTAGTTCTATTGTGCGTGGTGGTGACCTGTATAGGGTGGGATACATTAGTGTTTAGTGCATTGGTAAGTCCTGTAATTCATGAACTGTAAGCTTGCTTCTGAGCAAGGTGACCAACGACTTGCATGGATACACAAGTAGCATAGATAGATTGATCAAGGGGAGATAGCCCTCTCCCCAGTGGTGGCAAGCTGATGATATTGGTCAGGGCACATATGATTGAGTTATTATTGCAGTAATGCTCAAGTACAGCTGAGACAATCCATGCAACAGGGAGTGGAATTGCTGCCACACTGTGTCTATGTTCAGAAAGTGCTGTCATATCCACTCATGCAGCACCCATATGTGGTGTACAATGTGATTAGTTGCCTTAACCAGTATGTGCAGTTTTTGTGCTTTGACAGTGTTGTGGCCTATCATGTGCCTGTAAGAGCAACATTACACTTTCTGAGATGCAGACACCCATTTCTTCATCTTGGGCATGTGCAGTCTGACAGACATCCACTCCCTCCTGTACAGCTGTGCCACTACCACGCATGCAATCATGCAAGATCAGTTGGCCAATATAGTCATCATGGCCATTAGCTGATGCTTCACTGCCAGTTGACTAGCTGGGTTCACACATCTCTGGGCTGGAGACAAATCTTTGTCCAAAGGGCTGTCAAGAGTGGGGATGGACAAAGTTAGTGGCTGAAATGACTCTTCCACATTACACCTTGCATCAGGTTCAGTGGAAGACTCTTGGGATGATGCAAGAAGTGGAAGAGTTGTAATACCAGGCATGTATACAGAAACATGGCTTACAGATGTATACATAAGAACAAGAATGTAAAAACACTGAATGTGAAATGAAACTGTATACTGAATAGGTCTTTAATTTAGGGTCTATATTATGGCATCGAACAGGCTGTTAACCAAATGCCCTTTTATCGACATATATTAAGCAAAATACAAAAACCCCAAACGGCCACAAAAGTGAATTTTTTTCCCAGGGGAAAAAATTGCTTGGTCATCATTGGGGATTTCATAAGTTCATAGGTGTGGACTAGGCTAATGGCCCTGGAGCCTTTACAAGCCTAGCCCTCAAAAAAATTGCCCTTTCCTCCATTGTAGCCCGATCTCGGAGTTGGTATATTTAGTTAGGGATGGTGTGGGCAGCACAGCCCCCCACATGGGGGGTGTGGGTGGCGAAGCCCCCCACTTTGCATGGTCTGAATTTCTTATTTTTATTGGCCAGGTGATTTTTCCCTTGGGAAAAAATTTGCTTTTGTGGCCTTTGGGGTTTTTGTATTTCTCTTAATATTTATCGATTAAAGACCATTTGGTTAATAGCTTGTTCGATGCTGTACTATAGATGCTAATTTTATACATTTCAGATAGTCATGTCACTGCCCTGAAACCATGAGAAAGCCCTGAAAAAGGACATAAGGACATGTGAGCATCAAGCCAACTGAAGAAATATATGTAGACAAATATGGTGAATGAGTATGCTTACCTGGCATATCATCAGCAGGTGATACTTCAGATGTTCTATTGCTTCATGTGACTGCAAAAAACATGGCAAACTATGCATGCTAATATGGACTACATATATGAATGAATTCATTTTAAGCAATGAACATTAAAACATGGCATACAATACAGTCCTTGGATGCCAGTCTTAATGCCACCACCCGCAACATGACAATGTTATAGAGAGCAGAAACTCCTGGGTCTCCATTGGGTCCATCTCCAGTGGTATCCTGCTCATGTCTTTATCACTTACACATGTGGCAGCAAGAAGGATCACGTATTTGCACCCATGCTTATGTGCACAGGGTGTCTTTCCATGTCTACCAACTGCATTGACACTACAGGCTATGTTGCCCGAGGCATGGTTCTGCCATACTGCATCACCACAGCTCTAAACAAGATTGCTGCCATGCTCATGAAGTGCATCATTTATTATATTAGTCTCCTGGACTGTAAAATTCTCATTACAGGTATGTGGTGCAGTCATCTACAGAAAACACGTGTAGGTGCAAAGACCATCACCATCAGCTATTCTAATCAGTACCAGTGCATAATATCGGGTATATCCTAAATGCACATGTATAACAAAAAGAGTCATATAAATGCAAACATACTTTGTAGATTAAATAGATGTGCAACTACTCATAAGGATTATTCCAATATGGATATATGTTGCGGCACTAGAAAGAAAAAAAAAGATATGATTAGTAATCTACATGTGAACAGGTACCCAAAGGCAAATTTATATAATTCAATTTCAGCAGCAAAATGTAGATATCTATGAATATGTATAAATTCCCATCATGCACCACTGCTTTGTAAACTATATAGTACATGAATTTGTTTCACATTCTGAGGTAAATCTTTTCAGCACTGAATAATTTAAGCTGTGTAATATGAAATACCTCACTACACTTTTATCCCAGTATAAATGTAAATGTTTTTTTTTTTTGGGTGTGCATAACTTGAATGGGGAACACATAGCATTTAGTAAGTGGGCATTTGACCATGCTATCATGTATTGCACTTCTGGTTCTATAGTATTGCATTTGATTACTGCTTGGTTAATGACTGTATAGACTGTGTACTATTTTAGACAACACATTATGATATGTACAGCATATCTGACTACACATGGACTCCATAGACTCCATCATACACAATAGTGCACTTCAGATGAATGTATTGGTAAGGCAAATGCAGCATTCTTCACTTCTGTACTTTGCCATCTGAGGTAGATACCCCATATATGTATGACATAGCTCATAGGCAGAGCTGAACTGAGGTAGATACCCCATACATGTGTGACACAGCTCATAGGCTAAGCTGACCTAAGGCTGCCTGAATTGCTTGGGTACAGTGTGGCTCCCTACTTTGGACTGGAGCCTCCACTGATGCATCTCCCTACTTTGGACTGGGCTGTCCTGGTAAACAAATGTCAAATAAATAAATAAAATGTGAGAAAAGTAAAAGTTTCAGTGCATTACTGGCATTTATGATGTTGACATTGTATTTGCGGTCATGACTGATAAATTGATTTACTTCAGTGCTCTGTGTGAAACATAAACTACATCTGCTGCTTGATGCAAATGTAAATAGCAGTTTGCTACAGTTTAAAAGCAAAGAGCATATTTTTTTCTTTTTTCCTTTCTTTATTTGCTCAGAGTTGAGGGGTGTAGTTTGGGAAGACCTGGCTTGTTCTTTATATAAGGAAATCCAAATCGGGGAATGGACTTTCTTCTTCTTGTTCAGCTTAGAACAAATCCTCCCACCTCCTGACCATTGTATCCCTTATCCATATGTGTCACTCTTCTTTACCCTCATCCCCCCGTCCCATCTCCCCCAGTCCTTTGGGTGTGTGCATTGTGTCTGTTTCCCATACATACCTCACTCCCACAATATTTGTTTAAATAACCATTTAATGATTTGCTGGTAATGTAGCTTATCATGCAACATCACCAACATTTTGTATGTCCATAGCTTCCCAATAGCTTGCACAGAATACCATTATTTTGTGCATGTGAATTTAATATCTGGATGTGCAGATATATAGTTCATTTTTGTATGTATGTGACAATGTAAAAATGCAGATCCAGAATGTCCTTTTATATTCTCCATAGTTACATAGTACCCAAAGGCTTCAGCAACATTATGACTTGCTGTACATAACAGTTCTGTTTAGGTGACTATCCTTGTAAGTACTTAACCGTTTGCTTTGAAAATTAAAATGTATACCTGGAATTGCTGCTTTCTTAGTACTGTACTCCTGCCTTTTAGTTGGTAACCTTATATCCAATGGTCTGTACTTATGATTTATCCATTGGCCTTTGAAAACAGTGATTGATGATATGTTAATTCAGCATTCCTTCTATGTAGTATTCCACAAAGGTGGCCCCTCCACAGATCTAACCAATTACCACCCCATAGCTATTCTCTCTCTACTCTCCAAAATACTAGAAAGATGCATTCACTCTCAGGTCCCAGACTACCTCCTTACTAGCAACCTCCTTTTCCAATACTCAGCATGGTTTCTGACCAAGCCATAGCACCACCACTGCCTTACTCTCCTTTACTAACACTATCCTTCAGCATAAAAACAATGGCTATCTCTCCTCTGCTACTTTCCTAGACCTATCTAAAGCATTTGACATGGTCCCACACAAACAACTCATCTCTGTCCTCAATAACCTATCCTTCTCTCAATCAGTCACCAACTGGTTTCAGAGTTACCTGTCTGACCGCCAACAATCCATTGTATGGCAGAATGACATATCTCCCCAACTACCTTTCTCTATAGGGGTTCCCCAAGGATTCATCCTTGGACCCCTACTCTTCTCTATTTTCACCAATAATCTAGCCTTTGCCACCAAACATGGCACGCTCATACAATGAGCAGATGATTCAACCATCATCTGCTCAGCCCAGTCCTTACCCAAACTGCAAAAAGTCACACAGGAAGACTTTTCCTCTGTTAAAACTTGGTTATCCGATGCCCAATTAATACTCATCCCAAACAAAACTAAACTACTCATCTTCCAACCCACCAAACATACTCAATACAACTCTCACTTTAACATCACAGCAAAAGACAAATCACTATACACCCAACAGAGCACACCAAATTGCTAGAAGTGTAAATAGACAATAAACTAAAATTTGACATTCACATATCCATGACCATAAAAAAAGTCCACAAAAACTAGGAGTGTTATACAGAAATAAGCAACTTCTCACCAAAGCAGCAAAGATTTCAGTAGTAAATTCCCACCTTATCTCCACCCTACTTTATGCCTCTGGAATATATACCAACCTAAGGCAGTGCGATCTAAACAAGCTAGAGACCTGCTACAACAAAATTGCCAAATGTGCCACAGGAGCATCCTACCATAGTCACCACTGTCTCTCACTTGCTAAACTGGGTTGGCTTGAAATCCCTCACCTTCTTCAGTAGTATCAACTCACACTTGCCCACAAACTAGTAAACCATCCACTAAAAGTCCCATCCCTCCAGAATCTACTCCAACCCTATTGCACCACCAGACCCCTAAGATCCAGCAACCAAAATCACTTACAGGTCACTAAAGCCAATAACTCTGCTGGAGAAGCACTATTCTCTTGCACCATAGCCAAATTATGGAACTCCCTCCCACCCACAATTACCTCTGTATCATCATGCACCCACATCAAAACTTTACTAAAAGCGCATCTAAAAACATTCTGGCTATGCCCTTGCAACTCCCCCTCTAATATCACCCACCCCATCCACCCACTACATTTCTTTCCACCCCACTAACTACCTTGATTATAGCAAGCTTGGATGATCATAAGTCTAACTACTTGTTATACAGCAGGAACTTCTTATTGTAACAATTGTTAATGTTTGTTATGTACTTCACAGATGATAAAGATTCTAGTTGTCTACTGATGTACTATGTTCTTCATCTGTAACTACGTTTGTAATTGTTAATTGCTATGTTGATCAAATTGTTAATTGCTATGTAAATCCAATGTAACTACTGTCCGTATATTTTAACTGTGGAGCTTTTCTCCTCGGGCCTCCACTGAAAATGGACCTACGTCCAGATGGACACTCCCCGTCAACAAATGTAAATAAATAAATAAATAAATGTACATTTATTGGTGCTGTCATTGCACTGTTCTTGGTATAATCTGCAGCCTTATGCCATTCTTTGAAATTTGGCACTTTTTGAACCTGCTTTATCGAAGTTTTTTTCTCTCCATTCTTTTAAGTGTCATATCTTTAACTGTATCTGGCAAATGTGTGGAACTTCTCCTCACAAGCTTCCACTGAAAAGTGGCTGTTAGCCCAGTAAGATTGTCCCATTTACAAAAATGTAAACAAATAAGTAGGTTGATAGATAAATAGAGAGAGGTGGATAAATGCATCACAAACCATGAAATCTTAGTATATTTTAAATTTTATATACCCTATTGAACCTACATATCACAGTCTAATAATATGGATGTTTTTAAAACATCAGAATCATGAAAGTATGGCACACTTTAAAAATAATGCACCTTATTTGATATTGTTTTCACAAGATATTGTAACTATTTGTAAAACCATTTTGAAGTCATGCACCACAAATTTCATATAACATTTACTAAAGGCTATATCTACATTAACAGGAGATTTACAATATAAAATACGTGCATATTCTCTTGTTGAAGAAAATAGCACCCGACTACAAACTAAGAGCCCTGCTCAGTAGTAGCCATAGTATGGCTGTGATGCATGTTAGTGATGATTACTTCCAAATCCATTACTTCATAGTAGAACATTGAAACAACCCCATAAATTAGGTGATGTCTACAGACACAGATAAAGCCAAGAAGAAAACACATTACTTAACAGACATTGCTGCGTTGTGCCATCTTGAATCTCTGTGACACTCACTAGGTTATGAGCCAACATCTCGTGATGTGTTGACTAAGTTTAAAATATTTAACACAACCCTCTAAAGCCAGTTACATAAAAATATTTAATACAGAATGCACAAGACCTTTAAGACTCTATGCAGAATTTTAAGAATTTGACCCTCCCGCATTGTCAGAAGTTTTGAGAAATAACATTGTTAAGTAATCACAAATAACATTGCATAAGTTGCACGTGGACTTTCTCTTTAGTAACTTCCACCTCTGTAAAACCTTAGAATGTATAAATGTAAGTACTGTTTGTGTATAACTGTAAATAGAAATGTATCTACTCTATGTTAACTGAAACTGAGTATAATGCTTTATAAGCAACTGGAGCTTTTTTCTCTAGGCCTCTGCTGAAAATGGGTATTACCCAGTCGGACTTTCCTGGTAAACAAAGACAAATAACTAACTAAACAAATGAATAAATGAACAAACATATTATTCAGTCAAATAACTGTTTAAAGCCTTAACAATATGGAATGTCCCTAAAATGATGCTTTGTCTTGATATGACTTTTCATATCTGTTACGTAGCACAGTGCAATGTAATAAAAAGCCGAATAAATTGTGCTTTTTGAGTATAATATTCAATAAATTACTTCTGGTAATGTTATTGCATAAGCCTTACCACTTATCCATTACAGTTCAGCAGAGTAATCCAACATAATCAAAAGTTTTATATAATGTCCATGCTCAGACAAATTTCATACATCAAATCCATCATTAAAACATTTTTTATTTTTAGTCACAGATGAACCATCCCCACAGCAGAAGCATGAATATCCAATTACTCTTCAGATCAGATTCAGTCCCTCCCACTGGATGCTATCCTTGTTCAGAGTTTATGTCCCAGTCACCTCCCAATTTGACAGTTTCATAACCATTACTACCGCTTCACAATCCAATGTTTATGACTTCTCGCTCATGTACTCTAACGTAGATGACAGCCCTTTATTTTGAACAGTGTGTGCCAGTGTGTTGTTTCCAGCATTTCTTTCTTAAACCCTGGGAACTATTAGACATAGTCGGCTGAGCCAATGTTAGTAAGTGCATTTCCGATACAAAAATGCTGTTGGTAATGACTACTTGTTGTCATTTTCATTCCTTACCGACGTTTAAAAACAGAACCATTTGATGCACAGTGATTTCTGAGAAATTATGATCCACCAATACTGGTCCTCCCTCCATCATTATTCTCATTCCAGGCTGCCATAATTAAGGAAAAAATCCAGTTTGAGACAGTATGAACTAGTCACTGCTGGCAAATAATAAATCCCGTGTGACAGAAAAATCTGTAATATTTAGGCCTTTTTATGTGTCCAGTCAGCTTTTAGACAAACCAGTATACCTAACCATCTTAGTTTTCACAAACTCAAAACAGTCAAACCTTTCTTTGCCCTCCAAATGCCACTGTACCACAGACTATGCCTCCATCCTGTATGTTCTAATGTAAGCAACTCTTGCTGCATATACACAATTTCAATACTAATTTCTGTTGACATATTCTTTGTATCTGCAACCTTTTGCTGCAGTAGTAACATCAAAGCATGCTGTTTTGTTAGAAATTCACTACAACTATTTTAGTGGCAAGGTCAGGATTAGCATTTCACTCCCCCCACATCACCTGACTATAACCGTAACTCTGCCCATGCCCCTAACCCTTTCTGAAACACTACCACTTCACAAGACAACCCAAACACACACACACACACACACACACACACACACACACACACACACACACACACACACACACACACACACACACACACACACACACATTTATACAAACTAGCTTACTGAGTCTTATTCTATTACTCTTTCTAGGCATTACTTGCAAGCAGGAGGGTAGGCTGAGCTGACATAATTTAAGCATGGAGTTTAAAGAGTAGATCAAGTCAATAAGAGCAGGGAGGGGTAGATGCTACTTACCTGTAAGGCAAGTAAGAAGGTTATCTAAGGTACAGCTAAGGCCATGTATATTGTTATTTAGATGAAAGCCAGTGTAACACAGTAGTAGAGGGCTAAAGTAAAGGGTAGGCACACTGGAGAAGAAATTGATGGTAGTAGGTGCTACTGATTTTTAACAGTGGTGATATGGAAGGGCTGATGGTGTACACATGCCTTTTTGTCAATTGCACAAAAATAAGAACTGGTATAAGGTGACAAACTAAGATAATATAGGAAAAAGAAAAGTTAGCGGGAAGATCCAATGTGTGTGACAGCTTAGGATTACTGTAAAAAACAATTGCAAGGTAATGCACATTAGGAAATGATGTGTGGAACAGTACAGGGATAAGAGTAATAACCACAACAAACATGGAAAACATGTAGTTGTAGTTACGAAAAACTGAGCAGACAACCTGAGAAAATAGTTATAAAGCAGAGGTAGACAAAACAGGTATAACCTGCAGAACATAAGCTATGGAAAGGACACCACCAGTGTTACTGTAGTAGAGGTAAAGGGTGCTGATAATAACAAAGAGGCAGTATAATAAATAAAGCATGAGAAACAGTGCTACATGTCCGGCAAAACAGGATAGGCAAAGGCAAACAAATTACAACAGGAAATACGGATGTTATATAAGACTTCAGATATAGGACAGCTGCAGCAGAGATTAGAGTTCTACTTCTTCAACGGCCATTTCAGTTCCTTAACGTTCACTTTCTTTAAGGGGTGGGGATTGTTCTCTGAGTAATAAGATACGGATGATCTATGCTTGTTGTGTAACACACTGCATAGGCTCATTGGATTGCAAAGGTTGCAGTTGTACCCTTGCAAATAGTATTGCCTCACTGGTATAACAGCTCCAGAATTGAAAAGTGATTCTATAGTCCACATAGCAACTTTTTTATCCTAGAGAATGTATTTTTTTCTGATGAGCGGACTAAGCACAATGATATTTCAGTTGAAATTCAAAGTTCTTCTCTCACCTCTAAAAAATTCTCATATCAAGCCAAAAATCCAATAAACAAAAGAAAAATCAACACCCAACTGACTCAGCTCCTTGTTTTTCATGTAATCCTGCCCTGAGGTCTGTAGTGCATGTCTTTGTTTATCAAGGCAGCTATACTGCAAGCAGATTGGAAGATGGGTATGTAAATAACGTCTAATCGCAGGCATAGTCATGTGGTTTTGTTATGTGTAGGAGTTGGAGAGCAAGAAGGCTCCTCCTATAAATGAATATAAATGTGTGAAACTAGACAGTTTATACTAGTGAATGTCAGCTTGATTTTTTTTTTTATTTTATATCACTGAAGCAATTCAAGAAGTGTATTTATGTTCTCAGTCATGCTCTGACAGAGAATAGAAAAAATAGGTCAATGCAGTTTGCACAGTATTACTATATAAAGATGTGGATGAAGCAGATTGTAGAAAAAAAAGATGAGAAGCAAGGCTCTCTTTCCAGTGCTTATGTGTACTCAGTACAGTTACAGATGGGAGAAATTAATGGTAGCATTGCAGAAAAATACAGACCAGTTAGGTCTCCCATCCCTGCCCTCATTGCATCAGCAAACTCTAATCATGTTTTTTTTTTGTTGTTGTTTTTTTGTGAAGCAGAGCCCAGAATGCCTGTAATGGAATTGCTAATGGGTGAAGAGTTGCAGGAAGTTCAGACTGTGTGTGTTATTTCTCTGCCCATCACTCTCACTGCATAAGAATGTGACTGAGATGTACTTAAATATTGCAGACTGTTTTCTAAAAGCAAAAACATTATGTTTTTAATAGATATCTGGTGATAATGCGCCTGTATTTTTTTAATTGAATAATATTTATTGCATTGAAAGATATTATTATTATTATTAACTTGCAATTATAGTTACAATTTTCTAGAAAAAAGACTGAAGCTAGTCAACAAAAAGTCAGGCAGATGGCATAGGATTTCTGCAAGTCATCATGTGCAGAGTGAAGAGAAAGAAAACCTAACAATTAATAAATGTATTGACGGAAATGGGGTGACAAGGTATGTGAAACTTTCAAGGGCTACAACCTTTAGAAAATATAGCTAGTTAATTATACATGTAAAAAGATGGGGAAGGCAGAATGAAGTAGGGAGAGAATATAGCAATAACCCACGCCTGGGTGTGGGTAATGCTGGATTTACCCACGGTTGACGTGGTTTGGTCACGAGAGCGAAGCCCGAGTGGCCAAACAAAGCCAACCGTGGGTAAATCCAGCATTACCCACACCTAGGCGTGGGTTATTGCTATTATACAATGACATTATTTAAGAAAAAAATAATTACTTTTCTTAAATAATGGATTTGTATAATGCCTCCTTGCTGCCCTTCCGCAGCTGTCTGGTATTCTGTGGCAGTTCTGATGTACTGCGCATGCATATGACTATGCAGTACATCAGAACTGTGGGCAAAAGCAATGGAGAAAGCAAGATCTCCGTTGCTTTTTACAAACTGTTTTCGCTCTGTTAAATGGGTTTAACATAGCAAGACAGCTTTAAAAAAAGCAACGGAGAATCCCCGTTGCTTTTTTTAAAGCTGTCTGGGTATATTAAACCCATTTAACATAGCGAGACAGTTTTGAAAAAAGCAATGGAGAAAGCAAGATCTCTGTTGCTTTTTTACAAACTGTCTCGCTATGTTAAGCAGAGAATCTCCGTTGCTTTTTGTAAAGCTGTCTCGCTATGTTAAACTCGTTTAACATAGCGAAACAGTGTAAAAAAAGAGTTATAGTAATGGAAAAAGTCCGGGCGACCAGACCTTTTTCCATTACTATAACTCTGATTTACAATGTGCATGCTGACCAATCAGCGTGCATGTTTTTGAATATTTAATGGGGGGTCGTTGTATAATGCAAATTATCATATAGTAATGAACAATGAAATATCAATTGACTATTTCAGCAAGGCAATAAGGTAAACTGGAAGTGGAGGAATACTTGATGACCATTTCTGTTTTAACTTTACAAGGGTTAGGAGGAGGGAGGATGCACCCAGGACAAGGAGCATATTAATTATTAATTTAGAGGGCGTGTGCCAAGGCAGCAGTAGTGGTAGCCTGGAAAATTAATACAGGATTATTTCTGCAATGTCTGGGAGGAAAGAGGATGTGTACCATAAAGCATGCATGTACAACACATTAAATGTTCATGGTCTGATCGAAGGAAGACAGTGGCAAGACAAAAAGCAGTTCTAGATGAATTTTAAGGTCTGGATGAGGGTGATGGCCAATTCCATGAACATCCATTCATCCATCGTTAAAACTGCTTGCCTTTATGATAATAACTGAGCAGGACAGAAGTACCTTCACTATCTCAGACAATAGTCTCCATGTCATTTACTGGAATCCTCATGCTTACCAGTAGAACCTCAGAGATACACTCCTGCTAGATATAAACCCACAAGCTTGCCATGGCTCTGCACCAAGGTCTCCTCCACTTACACTCGTCTGGTATATGTCCAGTGGGAGTACTGTGGAGGCATTCATAACTATAAAAACAAATCATCTCAGCTGACTACATTTCACCTGATGGAGCAATGCTGGACACTGAGTTTATACTGGATTGTTGAGCTCCTCAGTGTTTGATGCAGATTGAGCCCAGCTACCCGAATGCATTCAGTTTGTGTCTGCAGTCTCTATCATTTGGATGCTTCCTAAAGGGAATAACCATAGATAAGGATAGTGATATGGATAGACAACTAAAAGTATATTGTCATCATAATGCCTAGGTTTTCCCTTCACCAGCAGTGCAGTATATACAGTCTGCCATCACTGCATCTGCTCATCCATCCATCCATCCATCCATCCATCCATCCATCCATCCATCCATCCATCCATCCATCCAGCCATCCATCCATAAATCTATCTATCCTTCTTTCCATCCATCTATCCATTGACCCATCCACCTACCCATCCATCCATTGGTCCATCCTCTTATCCATCTATCCACATATTGGTCCATCCACCTATCTATCAATCCATCCATCTATCCATCCTCCTTCGATCTATCCATCCATGGTGACTCTCTTGTTTCTGTGTTCACTTTGAGAAAGAAAGCAATGTGCTAAAACTCTCCTAAATGAGGTGGGTGCTTCTGCACTCATCTGCAAAGAGAATTCCACTATTTCCTGAAAAAAGAACTACAGCATCCATTTTTTTTCATTTCTGACTGATCTCATCCAGCTCTCCAGCTTCAATGTAGTGAAACTGTTTAACCACTGCAGATATTTAGACAAGAAAAATATATGAAATAATCTCAGCTGTATGCTACTCTAATTTCTTAAAGGAAACCTAATACATAATTAAGAAATTCTTCAACACACTCATTCCAACTCCTGAAATTGTCACTAACTCAGGCCAGGGTTTCTGCACCCTTGTTAAGAGTTGCTCTGAAAGTCATTCCCCACCCCTCACTGAACGTACACATCCTGTTCTTCCTACCTTTTTTTTAAACTGACTGAGACCATACAGGCAGATACACACAGGTACACACACACACACACACACACACACACACACACACACACACACACACACACACACACACACACACACACACACACACACACAGACACACACACATGCACACATGCACACACAAACACAGAGGCACACTGTTTCTTACAACTGCATTGTCATCCTCACAGCAAGAGGTTCTCTGGTTCGATTCTCAGTTGGAGTGCCTCCTGTGCAGAGTCTGCATGCCCTCCCGGCATTCGTGTGGGTTTACTCCGGGTGCTCCAGTTTCCTCCCATGTCACAAAGACATGCATCTGGAGCATTTCTCCCCAGGCCTTCGCTGAAAATTGGCTTCCTTCCAAGTCGGACTTTCCTGGTAAACAAATGTTAAATAATAAAAAATAAAATAAAAAGTATCTTGAAAAAATGAATAACTTAGAAAATAGATCTAGAAGAACAATATTAGAATTTATGGCATCCCAGAGAAACATGAAGGAGATAATATTATACATTTTCTGAATGCATGATTACCATAGGTTTAAACTTGCCTGAAGATCTTTCATTTGGGATTGAAAGAACACATACATCATTGTCTAATTCGTCTTAAGTAAAATCCATCTTCTCCTAGATCTATGATTGTTAAATTTCTCTCCAAAAGAAATACACAGCTATTGTTTGATATTTCATCTAATACATCTTTTTTTAGATACTTAATGGTGTTTTAATTTTTTGGTTAACAACTTATTTGACTATAACAAATATAAGATTTCTAAAAATTAACAGTTACATCTATAATACTGGATATACACTAATACTGTAATGCAAACTTTATATTTAAGATTTATCTATGGATTTGTATTAATTTAAATGTGTTGCAAATGTTATTTGGATAAATATATGTTCTTAAATACATAATAGTGTTTGGATTAATGACATGAGCAACACATTAGCACTGAATGATCAGTTAACATGAACACTGTTTTTCTTCTTGCATTGGGATGAGTTGATGGATGCCTATGCTAGATGTATGTGTGTTAGGTACATGTACTTTCTATGTTCAGGAACATTCCTTTTGCAATACTCATACTGTTTGTTCACTTAATAAACAGTATGAGTAATTTCAAGGTTTTATGTAAGCTCCTCTTAATCCTTAGTACTGTGGCTTATCAATGTGAAAGCAAAAGTCAGGAGAATAGGGTAGAAGTTGTGCATGTGTTATTTGTTTTAGAAGTGTGGTGTACACTTGTACACTTTCTGCGGGCGTTCATGAACCTGATTCATTGTTTTAATACAAATAACTAATGTTAAAAGAATTTAAGATTATTTATGGCTAATATGTATCCATCAATAAATTTTTAAAGGCTTAGATTTGGAAAGAATAATGAAACAATGAGTTTAATATGTTTTAATTATTAATCAATTGATAGTCACCAAAACATGTTATGTTTCGATAGTAGTCTTGAAATGCTTGTTAGCTATATAAAGTTACATTAAATGGTTAATAATCTGTTAAAGTATTAAAGGTTAATATTTAATTACTTTAAACTAATGAATCACAATAGCAAAAGGTTATACGATGGTGTTTATAAAATAATTAGTATAAACTCTACAACTTACTTATATAATAATTAATAACTGATCAGAAATATTAAGAGATATGCAGCATGGGTCTTGAAGATTTAAATTAAAGCAGAATGATAATTACACTGATATTAGAATATTGTTTATAAAAACATGAAATATTAATTATCTTAAACATTACTTAATGGACATGTTTTTAGATTTGTTTATGTTTAAGGGATACTATCAGTATCCTGCTGCTTGGAATTATTCTTTATTAATACAAATATCTATTTTATATTTAAACTTATAGTATTAGTTTACTTTATCTAGTAATGACATTATTATATTACTTCTTCTTTTGGCTTTTCCCGGTTAGGGGTCGTCACAGATCACCTGTCCACTCATGATTGGCAGTGGAGTTTTACAGTGTTAAGTTGCCAACCTAGCACCCAACCTTCCACAGAAGGCACACACTCAAACCTAGGGCCAATTTAAAGCATCCAAACCACCTACAGCATGTCTTTGGGGGGGAAACTGGAGCACGCAGAGGAAACCCAAATGACCACAGGGAGGACATGCAAACTCCACACAGAAGGCACCCCAGCCGAGAATTGAACCTGAGTGTTTCTTGCTGTGAGGCGGCAATGCTAACCGCTGCACCACCATGGCTGCCCCTGACATTATTATATTACAATAGTTTTAATTTACATTATTAGTTCCTGAACTATGGTTTTGATTAATAGTATACATTATATGATCATATATTGATAATATTTTTAAACTTATTATTTAATGGTGAAATTCTATATATACCAGATGTTGTTGTATCTTATGAATTATATGTAAGTGCATATTATTTGCCTCATTAATAAATGGGGGAAATCAACATAATAATTGCTAATATCTTGTTTGTATTGGTTTAATTTGTTAAACTTTAACTATATACATTAATTGCTCATTCGCTTTCTTTATATCTTCTTATAATGACAGTTTGATTTAGGAAGGAGATGCAGTGATAGCTGAGTTGGTTTGTTAGAAGTGATGTTAGAATGTAGTTTGAGTGGGATTTTCATCAAACTAGGAATGACAGGTACCACCTGATCGACTTCTTTGAGGCAGTCACCAAAGCCGTAGACGAGGGTAATGTGGTTCACACAGCTTATCTTGACCTCGCCAAGGATTTTGACACCATCCCCCATTCTGAAATTATAGCTAAACTCACTAAACTAGGTATAAATCCCTCCTTCACAAGATGGGTTGCCAACTGGCTCACTGACAGAAACCACACTGTAAAAGTTGTAGACTCCAAATCTGACTTCAAACCAGTGACAAGTGGAGTACCACAGGGTTCAGTCCTGGGACCTCTCCTGTTTGGTATCTATTTCTCTGAAGTAAAGGCTAACACAGAAGGCCTTTGGATAATGAAGTTTGCAGATGACTGCAAACTAGGAGCCATAGTCGAGTCCCCAAATAATGTGGACATCCAACAGAAGGGCTTCACTGAGACAGATGCCTGGTGTCAGAGCCATGGCCTCAAGCTCAATGCCAAAAATTACATTGTCATCCCCTTTGGTAAAAACTCTGTAACATGAACTACCACATAGGTGGCAGTCTACTTAATGATGAATGTGTGATAAGAGACCTTGGGACCCAGGTGGACAGTAGTCTCTCCTTTGATAATCACATTGCCACAGTAGTCAGGAAAACCTTTTATGTGGCACACCTCATCACAAAAAGGTTCTCGTCCAGGAAAAAAGAGGTCATTCTTCCCCTGTAACTGACACTCATTAGACCCATTATAGAGTACAACACCCCTTTTGGAATGTACCTCACAAGACATCTTCAGCAGCTGGAAAGGCCACAGAAGTACCTCACAAAGAGGATCATTGGCCTGAAACAGTTGCCCTACACTGACCATCTCAAAAAACTCCAGCTTTACTCCATAGCACACAGCCTACTCCGAGGTGATCTCTGCCTAACATATAAAGCTATGTCAAACCCAGAGCTGTTGGACATGCTACACCTAAAGAAATCCCAATCCCTCTGAGCTACATGCTCTAGAGACCTAAACCTTGTCATCATAATAAACAGGACATGCTGGAGGGATAGATTCCTATCCCAGAGACTTCCCATACTCTGGAACAAGCTACCCATCTATGTCAAGCAAAGTTCCTCATTAGCACTCTACAAGAAAAATCTTGATTAGTGGATGGGAAATAGGAAATACACCCAGGGATCACTTCTGTGGCTCTCCTTGACAGTGGCACAGGAAAATAACTTTCTTGGGTTGCGTATGCCATGGAACCTTGTTGGCTAGGCTTACTTAGGCCCTTGGGTAGATAGCCTATGAACCTATGAACATTGTGTATTTCAGTACTTGATTATGTTTTTTCTGTAGTAAGCATTACTAGATTATCAGTTTCACTATCAATTGTAAATTCTTATCTGGGGTTTATATATATTGATTTTTTAAATGTGTCATTAACAATTGAAAATATTAATATTTATAAACTATTTAATCATCTATGGTATTTTTGAAATGTATATCTCTGAATATTAATAGATTAAATATTTGTTTAAAGAGGGGCAGTCTTTCAAATATCTAAGGGGATATATATATATATATATATATATATATATATATATATATATATTTTTTTTTTTTTTGCAAGAAGCATAGCTAATTAAAGAGGATATTAATAGACTGACCATGAATGACTATATAATAATTGCTGGTTCACATTTCAAAGGAAAAAAGAAGAGGTACTGCCATTCTTTGGAAGAATTCTGTTGCAATGCCTAAAATAATTGATCCTTATTCATATAAGAGTGGCATTTTATGTATAGTTGTAAGCTGCAGTGGTGCAGCGGTTATCTTTATCGCCTCACAGCAAGAGGTTCTCCTATTTGATTCTCAGCTGGAGCGCCTTCTGTGTGGAGTCTGCATGTCCTCCTCGTGGTCGAGTGATATTAAAGACATGCAGGTAGGTGCGAATGTGAATGGGCGTGCCTTTGTTGAAGGTTGGGTGTCCGGCTGGCAACTTGGCACCATAAAAGTTCACTGCCAATCATGAGCGGACCGGAGTTTCGCTGTGGCGACCCCTAACCGGGAAAAGCCGAAAGTCTTTATAATTGTATGTATAGTTGCAGTTGAATTAAATTATAGAATCTATATATTTGCTAATGCTTCCAGGATACCAGGAATGGAACTAAAATATGTGGCTATTACAGGCCCTTACATGAAAGGATATATTATTATGGAATGTGATTTTAATTGCAATTTATTAGAAAAGGACTCTAGCTCTCATAATGGGAATAACTTCTTCTGCTAAAGCCTTAGCTGGACTTGTTGATACAATAAATGTTAAAGACATTAAAGATCTGATACAATCTAACTCTTTGAATTATATACTTTATTTATACAGACTAAGAACTCTGATAAAGTCTGTTTCAAATAATCTAACATTTAGCATAGAAAAAGGTATAATAATTTAATGTCTATTATCAGATCATAATGCAATTGCTTTTAATCTTATGACCAAACCAGGAAATGTAATTCATTGCAATAGATTACCAGAATATATACTTAAAATAAAAAGCTTTAAAGAATGGCTGCTAAATGAACTACACAATTTTATAAAAATAAAGAATAATTGGGAAGTTTTCAATATCACGAGTAACTTTTTAGAATTTACTCATACGTTTTCCTATGAAAAACTTCAGTACTTAGACATAGAAATATATAAAATGAACAATAGATTTAATTCTAAGATTTTTAGGGAGTATACATTTTCAAATGCATATCATTATTTTGAAAGTGCACACCCATTCCACTATAAAATAAATATTATTAAGGGACAATATGTCATGCTAGTAGGATGACCTCAGCAGAAATGGATTTTGAAAAAGAATGTAACTTCTTAGAAGTTTTATTCAAAGAAAGGGGTTACCCAGTGGCAATGATGCAATATGTTAAGAAAGAGGCCAAAGAAGGGAGAAAGGAAAGGTTTAGACTCACCCTAGGATAATCCATAGCACATGAAGCTGTAGAAAAGAGAACTGGTCAAGAAGAAAATTTTAGTAATGCATTCATAATGGAGTACAATGGGAGTGCAAATTCAGTTAGAAAAAACATACAAATAAATGGGAAAGGTTTGTGGAGTTGACAGATCTAGGTGACATTTCCAAAGAACCTGTTAAAGTCATTCATAGGAAGGGACACAATTTAAAATGTTTATTGGAACAGGGTGATAAACATGGTAATATGTTTAGGAAAAAGAAAGTAATATTTAAATGTGGCCATTGTTCACAATGTAAATATATAGTGAACAAAGAAAAAGTTTTCCTAGCTTGTAGAAATAAGTGGCTAGAAGGAAGGGGATGCTCAAATTGTCATTCTTTTGGTTTAGTTTATCTGTTGATTTGTGAAGAATGTGAGTCTTTCTATGTGGGGAAGACAGAGCAAAAACTGAAAAAAAAGAATTTATGAACTTCACTATGATATATTAACAAAAAAAGAAAAGAATGCCTTATTTAAAAATCTAAAAGAATGTAAGAATGCAAGTTTTTTAGGTTTTTAGTTTTTGCCCTAGAAGACAATAAAATGACCTAAGAGGAGGGCTTTGGGGGAGAAAATAGAGTATTGGGAACTATGGTGGAAGTTAACACTGCAAGCTAATGCCCCCCTGGTCTTAATGAGAAAATCTCTATAGCCTCCCTTTTAAAATTGAGAGCTGCAAAATTGTGATGTGAATATATATATATATGTATATATATATATATATATATATATATATATATATATATATATATATATATTTTTTTTTTTTTTTTTTTTTTTAACATGTAATACTGAAGCAATGATTTTTTTTTTCTTTAGGATATTTTATTGTATTGGTGGTGGTTGGTCAGTAGAGGGAGCCCTTACATTACTTTTTTATAAAAATGTATATTTATGGTTTGCACAAGCACTGGTAATGAAGGTTGTTTAATGGTGGAATTCTTGCCCCCCAGCTGGGAGGCCTGGGTTTGATTCCTGGCCAATGCGCCAATATTCTTTAATGGCTGTTATAAAGACTTGATTTTCACATAATATGATTTGCCTACACTGGTTTATAAAATCTTTTAAACTTATTATAAGTATTCAGTCAGAAATGCTATTAAGGTATGCATTTCTTTTTTTAGTACTTTAAGAACAAATTGATGTTTGAAATGGTTTTTATTAGATAATTGATGGGATTATGAAAAGAAAGGTAGTGATGGATACATTGCATCTGATGAAGTCTTCATATTGAGGATGAAATCGTGGTGATTTAAGTTAAGCGTTTATGTGTTTTATATAGTAAAGAAGTGTTTTTCATTATTTGGTCGTGGACTGCTGTTTCTCCTTCCTAGGTGCTATTTTGGACTTTGGTTACTGGTATTTGTATTTTGGCACCCTTTCCATTTTGGCTGTGGTTTTAAAAGTTTTCAATATTATTTTATGGGATTCATTAGAAGCTTATTTAAATGGTAGAATCACAGCTTGGTGCATATGTAAAAGGAATGCATATGTAAAAAAAATATATATATATATTCTGTTTTCCCACCTTTGCTGAACTAGATTAGTCCAGATTTCAGATTTTGCTGAATTCCGGACTGTGGTATAGTTTCCTGTGTTGCCCATATCCTTACTTGGAGAGGAGGAAGCTTCTCTGTTCACCAGCGAGAGTGGGGAGCGTTGACCAGCCTATCTGTCCCTGGAGGAGTGGTCTCAGCCCTCTAACTAGTAGCTTATTGGCGGTTTTGGGTCATTTCCTATCTCTTTCAGTTTCCCTGCTTTAAAACCCACATTTGCATGGTTTTGCGCGATTTTGAACATAGCGCAGCATCAGGCAGCACCGCTTAAACGGGCTTAGACTATTCCTGGCTCCACAAAGTCTGCTCTTCACTTTTCCCTTAGTACTGTTCTAAATCTCAAAGTAAGCACTCTATTTTCATTCTAAAGCCCTGCACTTGCTCATATAAGTAATCTTATAAGTAAGCACTAATAAACTGAAGCACTACACCCTCTTATACTTCCTTTAAGTACTTTGCTCCCTATTGGTCCTTTTTGATTAGTCAAAAAGTAGTTCCTTATACTATTCTGGCATGTCCAAAAGTCAGTTTTGGGTTTACTCTCCAGTCCAGCTGGTGAATCTGGGAATCTTGAGGCAATGTTACAACTGCCTTATGTACACAGACCACCCTCTTCTCCTCCCAACAAGCTCAAATATATGTGAGAAATGCAACTATATAGCCAAACTGGAGGTTGAGTTCTCTCAACCCAGTACTGACACAGTCAGTCAGGAGGAGAAGGTAACCACACACACCACAAATCCAGTCTCACATAGACCTATCACAACAGCAAACCAAACACATAAACACACAAAAACATACTCGGAGGCTCTAAATAAAAATCTGCCCAAGCAGCAGAGACCTCCAAAGCAGACATCCAAGCAACTGCTACCCCACAACAATACCCAGATATCACATAGTTCACAAAGTCAGTGTGCCACACAGTCACAGCCCTTAAGGCTAAACAACACACCTAATACACTTGTAATAGGTGACTATTGTCAGACACACTTTCATCCCACTAACCAGGCTGAATAAGGAGAAGGTCACTGTAAGCTGCCTGTCGGGTGCCAGGATCTGCCACATAACACAAGCACTCAGGTCACTCCAAAGCTAGTACAAATATGACTCCATCATTGTCCATGCTGGTGTGAATGACCTGTGACGTACCTCCCTGGACTACTTGAAAAGAGACATAGAGGAGCTCTTTGATCATGTAGCTCAGGCCGGTATGACCCTGACCTTGAGTAGCATCTTACCCTCACCAAGAATGATGCCACAGTATAAAGACAAAATGATCAATTTTAACAACTGGTTAAAGTATTGGTGTCATTCAATGGGGATCCAGTGTCTGTCAGCCTGGGATGACATGCTCGACAAGCCACGTTGCTTCGCTAGGGATGGCTTGCACCTGTCACCCCTGGGCTTTCGAATGCTGGCTAAGGCTCTTGCCACCCCCAGAGTGCCTTTTTTAGGCAAGGCTCAAAAGACAAACCCACCTCCATAGACAACACAAGGAAAAAGAAACTAAGGGTAATGCTGCTTAATGCCAGAAGTCTAAACCTCAAGATGCATGCACTCGAGGCTCTCCTCAGTATGAAGAATATCAATATCTGTGCAGTAACAGAAACCTGGTTCAAGGCTCCCAAGAGCACCCCAGCACTACCAGGTTATACCTCATACCATGCTTTTCGGCCCCAAAACTTGGACCGAACCCCAAAAGGAGGGGGAGTATCCATATTCATCAAAGATACCCACACCTCCAGGTTAGTGGCACTGCACGAAGCATCAGAGACCATCCATGTGCAACTAACAGTGGGCAAAACTGCCTTTCAGTTTGTAGCCTGCTACAGACCACCCTCCCAAGCTCAGGAACCCCACTTGGCTTCCCTGAGAACACGGGAGAATATGAAGGTCTCTCCAAACACCATTATATTGGGTGACTTCAACTACCCAAACATAGACTGGGAGCACTACTCAAGCCCCAACACCCACGCCCAACGGTTCCTAGAATTTATAAACTGAAATGCTATGGAACAACTGGTCACCACTCCCACAAGAGGGGAAAACATATTGGACCTGATCATCACCAACATGGGGAATATATGTTCCATACCAGAGGTATACCCCTCATTGGTAAGATCTGACAATAAATTAATCTCACTGGACATCCATATCCCATCCCCACCCCCAGCCAAGAAAACCACGGTGAAGAACTTCTCAAAAGCAAACTTCACACTTCTCAAAACCGAGGTGAAATCCTTCAAAACCCCCGGGCCAGTGGAAAATACAGCCCAAACCACAGAATCCTTTACAAACACATTCTATGGACACCTACAGGAATGCATGGATCGTTCTTTCCCAAATAAAACCAAGACTCACTCCCCAAAGGCAGGACACCTGTCTGGTGGACCCCAGCCATAAATAAGCTATACAACAGAAGGACTCTACTACATGATAGAGCAAAATCCCAAAAAGGGAAGGCATCTCTGATCAGTACTAGCAAGAAACTACGATCCCGCATAAAATCATCTAAGGCCAGCTTTGAAAGAAAAATTGCACAAGAAGCTAAAGATAATCACAAGGCCTTCTTTAGTTATGTCAGGAACCTGGGTGGCAACTCCCAGATATGCTCTGAGTTAGTGCAAAATGACAAAAAATACACTGAACCCACAGACATTGCCAACATCCTGGCAGACAGGTTCAGTGCAAACCCCCACCCCCAAAAGAGCAAATGTCTATCCCAACAGAGTGTAGCCTCCCTGACATCACAGATGCACAGGTGAGAGCTGCCCTCTCCAAAGCAAAAAACCCAGCATCAATGGGACCGGACGGTGTCCTGGGCTGTGACTTACAGGAGCTCCAAGAAGAACTGAACCCTCACATAAAGTCACTGTTCAGTCTCAGCCTTACTACAGGATATGTACCCAAGGAATGGCATACAGCAACAGTGGTCCCACTCCACAAAGGTGGTGTCACAACGGTCCCCAGAAACTATCACCCTATAAGCCTGACTAGCCTGATCTGCAAAGCTATGGAGCATATCATCATGGAACACCTAAACAAAGACACTGGGAACCTCCAAACACTGGATCCTACCCAATTCGGCTTTGTTAAGGGCAGATCTTGCCTCTTGAACCTGGTCGACTTCTTTGAAACAGTCACCAAGGCCATAGATGAAGGGAAGGTAGTCCACATGGGCCTACCTGGACCTCGCAAAAGCCTTCGACACTATACCCCACTTGGGCATCATAAATAAGCTCACCAGCTTAAATATCAACCCTGTGTCACAAGATGAATTGCAAATTGGCTCAGGGATAGAACCCACATGGTCAGAATTGCAGGTGCCATGTCAGATTCTAAATCAGTTACAAGTGGCATCCCACAAGGCTCAGTCCTGGGACCTCTCTTGTTCGGTATATATTTCTCTGAGGTACAGGCTAACACGGGAGGACTATGGCTGACCAAGTTCGCAGATGACTGCAAACTGGGTGCCATAATCAACTCACCAACTGACACAAGCTTCCTTCAAAAGGGTCTCACAGAGATGGATAATTGGTGCCAGAGCCATGGCCTAAAGCTAAATGCCAAAAAGAGCATAGTCATCCCCTTTGGGAAAAACAAAGTGCCCACAAATTATCACATAGGTGATAATCCATTAAGTATGGAAGAAGTAATTAGGGATTTGTGGACCCAAGTAGATAGCAATCTCTCCTTTGACAATCAAGTTGCCAAAGTGATTAGAAAGACCTTCTATATAGCCCACCTTATCACAAAAGGGTTCGCATCTAGATCAAGAGAGATCATTGTGCCTCTTTACTCATCACTCATCAGGCCCATAATTGAATACAATGCCCCATTTGGGATGTACCTTATCCAACACCTGCAGCAACTGGAAAGACCCCAAAAGTACCTCACCAAGAGGATCAAGTGACTCAAGCAGATGCCCTACGCAGTTAGGCTAAAGAAACTCCAGCTCTACTTGGTTGCTTACTGCCTACTCAGAGTCAATCTGTGCCTGACATATAAAGCCATGTCCAACCCAGAATAAATGGACATGCTCGACCTCAGGAAATCCAAATCCCTTAGAGCTACATGCTCCAGGGACTTAAACCTCAGCAAAGAAATAAATAGGACATGCTGGAGGGACAGATTCATATCCCAGAGGCTCCCCTCACTCTGGAACAAAATCCCAATCCGTTAGGCAATGACCCTCTTCAAGAGAAATCTTGACTAGTGGATGGGAGATCATAGGTTTACCCCTGGGATCTCTTCTGTGTCCCTACTAGACAGAGGCACAGTAAACTAACCTTAAAAGGACTATCTTTTGTGACCTACTATACAGAGACACAGTCAACTAATCTAAAAGGGTGGCGAAAGCCAAACACATTCTGGCTAGGCTTATAAATGCCCTAGGGCAGATAGCCTAGTATCAACCTATGAACCTATGAACATATGAAAGAAAGGGATAAAGAATTACTTATATTGCAGTCAAAAGTAGATAATATAAAATTAACATCACAGATAGGTAAAAAGAATAGTAATTAAAAATTAAAAACACTTAATTTAAAATATACTGAAATTTTAAATGGTATAGCTTCTATTGACTTAGAAAAAATTAAGTTACAATCCCGTTTATTATATCCTAATAATTTACATAGATTACCAATTTGATCAAAAATGAATAAGTCCAGTTATATTAAAGAAATTACCTGTCCATAGGTTCATAGGTAGGTACTAGGCCCAAGGACCTAAGTAAGCCTAGCCAGCAAGGTTCCCTGTCTTACGCAACTCAAGAAAGTTATTTTCCTGTACCCCTGTTGAGCAGAGCCACAGAAGTGATCCCTGAGGTGTATTTACTATTTCCCATCCACTCATCAAGATTTTTCTTGAAGAGTGCTAATGAGAAACTTTGCTTGACATAGATGGGTAGCTTGTTCCAGAGTATGGGAAGTCCTTGGGACAGGACTCTATCCTTCTAGCATGCCCTGTTTATTGTGGAGACAAGGTTTAGGTCCCTAGAGCATGTAGCTTGGAGAGATTGAGATTTCTTTAGGTGTAGCATGTCCAACAGCTCTGGGTTTGACATAGCTTTATATGTTAGGCAGAAATCACCTCGGAATAGGCGATATGCTATGGAGTAAAGCTGGAGTTTTTTGAGATGGTCAATGTAGGGCATCTGTTTGAGGCCAGTAATCCTCTTTGTGAGGTACTTCTGTGGCCTTTCCAGCTGCTGCAGATGTCTTGTGAGGTAATTCCAAAAGGGGCATTGTACTCTATAATGGGTTTAATGAGTGACGAGTAGAGGGGAACAATGACCTCTTTTTTCCTGGATGAGAACCCTTTTGTGATGAGGTGTGCCACGTATAAGGATTTCCTGACTACTGTGGTGATGTGATTATCAAAGGAGAGGCTAGTGTCCCCCTGGGTCCCAAGGTCTCTTATCACACATTCGGTGGTAAGTAGACTGCTGCCTATGTGGTAGCTCATGCATACTGAGTTTTTACCAAAGGGGAAGACGATGCACTTTTTGGGATTGAGCTTCAGGCTATGGCTCTGACACCAGGCATCTGTCTCAGTGAGACCCTTATCTCCATATTATTTTCAGACTCGACTATGACTCCTAGTTTGCAGTCATCTGCGAACTTCATTAGACAAAGGCCTTCTGCGTCAGCCTGTACTTCAAAGATGTAGATACCAAACAGGAGAGATCCCAGAACTGAACCCTGTGGCCCTTCACTTGTCACTGGTTTGAAGTCAGAATTGGAGTCTGCAACATTTACAGTGTGGGTTCTGTCAGTGAGCCAATTGTCAATCCATCTTGTGACATAGGGATTTATAACTATTTAGTGAGTTTAGCTATAATTCCAGAATGGGGGATGGTGTCGAAAGCCTTGGCGAGGTCAAGATAGGCTGTGTGAACTACCTTACTCTCATCTACGGCTTTGGTGACTGCCTCAAAGAAGTCAATCAGGTTCAGGAGGCATGATCTGCCTTTCACAAACCTGAACTGGGTGGGGTCCAGAGTTTGGAGATTACCAATATCTTTGTTTATGAGTTCCATGATGATACATTCCATGGTCTTACAGACCAGGCTTGTCAGGCTAATAAGCCAATAGTTCCTGAGATAAGTGTTGGCTCCCCCTTTGTGGAGTGGGATAACTGTTGCTATGCCCCATTCAGTGGGCACAAAGCCTGATGTGAGACAATGATTGAACATGGTGCTTAGGTGGGGAGCCAGTTCATTCTGAAGTTCATTTAAAACACAGCCTGGGATGTTGCCTGGTCGCATGGATGCTGTATTTTTGGCTTTAGAGAGTGCAGTTTTTACCTGCATAGTTGTGATTACAGGGACTCTGCATTCTTCCTATATAGATATGGGCCCTTTAGGGGGTGAGAGGGGGGGTAGATTTAACACTGAACCCATCTGCCAGCATGTTGGCAATATCAATTGGTTATGTAATTTTCATGGCATTGTGCTGTAACTCAGAGCAGATCTAGGTGCTGCCATTGATATTCTTGATATAGTTATAGAATGCTTTATGGTTGCCCTAGAATCAGTGGTGATTTTTTTTTTCAAAGCTAGCTTTGGAGGATCTTATAAGGGATCTTAGCTTCTTACTGAGGCTGACCAGGGAGCTCCTCCACTCATGGGATTTTACTCTCTTTTGCAACAGTTTTTTCCTTCTGTTGTAGAGTTTGTTTATGGCAAGGAACCACCAGATTGGCTTCCATTTTTTGGAGGATAGAGTCTTGGTTCTGTTTGGGATAGCACAATCCATGCACTCGTGTAAGTGCTTATAGACTGCATTTGTGTAGGATTCAGCAGTCATAACTGTATTGTCCATCTGCATGGGTGTCATGAAGTTCGCCACTTCTGTCTTAAGAAGCATGAAGTTGGCATTAGAGAAATGTTTTACTGTGGTTTCCTTAATGGGGGCTGGGGGTGGGATGTGGATATCTAGGGTGATTAGCTTATGGTCGGATCTGACCAATGAGGAGTTGACTTCAAGTGTGGAACACCAGTCACTCATGTTGGTAATGACCAGGTCTCAGATATTGTTGCACCTTTTGGGAGTGTGGATAAGCTGATCCAGAGCATTGGAATTTATGAATTCCAGAAAGCATTGAGCAAAGGAGTTGGTACATGAGTAGTTTTCCCAGTTAATGGTGGGGTAGTTGAAATTGACCATTATTAGGGTGTTTGGTTAAACCCTAATATTTTCCAGTATATCAAGAAAAGAGGATTGGGAATCCTGGGGCATGGTAGGAGATCTGTAGCAAGCTACAATTTGGATTGCAGTTTTGATCAGAGTTAGTTGCACTTGGATAACCTCAGATGCATTATGCTGAGCAACTAGCCTGGAGGTGTGGATATCCTTAATGAATATGGATGCACTTCCACCTTTGGTGTTCCGGTCCAGGTTAGGTGGCCGAAAAGTGTGGCATGAGTTATACCCTGGTAATGCAGGGGTGCTCTCTGGAGCCTTGAACTAGGTCTCAGTCACTGCACAGATATTGATGTTCTCCATTTTAAAGAGTGCCTTGAGGGAGTGCATTTTGAGATTTAGACATCTAGCATTGAGTAGCATTACCCTCAGTTTTTGCTTGCCTGTTCCTGTTACAGTGGTGAATTTGTCATTTAAACCTTGCCTAAAAAAGGCACTATGGGTGACAAGAGCCTTAGCCAGAAACCGGAATCCCAGGGGTGACATGTGCAGGCCATTTTTGGCAACGCATTGTGGTCTGTCGACCATGTCATCCTAAGCAGGCAGATACTGGATCCCCTTAGAATGACACCAGAAGCTTAGCCAATTGTTGAAGTCAATCATTTTGTCCTTGTACTGCGGTATAATTCTGGGTGATGGCAGGATGCTACTCAAGGCTAGGGTCATTCCTGCCTGGGCTACAAGATTGGAGAGATCTTCCATATCTCTTTTCATGTAGTCCAAGGAGGTATGTCTCAAGTCATTCACACCAACATGGACAATGACAGAGTCATATTTGTATTTGTTGTGGAGTGACCTAAGTGAGTGGGTTATGTGGTGGATTCTGGCACCCAACAGGCAGCTGACAGTAACCTTCTCCTTGTTTAGCCTGATGAGTGGGACATCAGTGTGCCTGACTATAGAGTCACCGCTGACTAGTGTGTTGGGTACGTTGTTTTGCCTTATGGGCTGTGGTTGAGTGGCACACTAAGTCTGTGGGCTATGTGTCATTTGTGTTGTGTTGGAGGGTGGAGGTTGCTTGCATTTCTGCTTTGGAGGTCTCTGTTGCTTGAGAAGATTATTATTGAGAGCCTCCATGAATGTTTTGGTGTTTCTATGTGTGGATTTTGGAGGTGTAGGTTTAGTGGGACTCTGTGATGAGTGTGATGTGGTGCAAGTGTTTACCTTCTCCTCTTGACTGTCAAGTTCAGTCTTGGTTGGAGAAAGCTTTACCTCCAGTTTGGCTAGATAAGTGCATCTCTCACAGGTTGTAGTGTTGGGTGGGAAGATGAGAGGGTTGTCTGTGTACATGAGGCAATTGCTACATTGCCTCAAGATGCCCAGATTCATCAGATAGGAGAGAATGCTGGGAGCTGACCCTTGGACATGCCTGAATAAAAAAACTATTTTCCTCTAGACAAGTGAGGGAAGTGAGTACAACAACTGTTTTCCTCTGGGTAATGAGAAAGGTTGAGTTCTGTAGTAATTTGTAGCTTATTTAGTGCTTACAAATTGTCAATATGGTAATACAAAAAGATAAGTAACTGATAGAGATAATATCCTAGAATGTTTTAAGAATTATTATAAAAATATAACTATAATTAGTAATGTCTCAGTACATGATAGCATAGTAAAGAAATTCTTAAAAGAAAATATCTATTATAAACTGATGAAAGAACAAATAAAAAAATCTCTATATCAGAAATTAAGGTGCAGATTAAAAATCTAAAAAGCAATAATGTGCATGGTAATGATTGCATTATTGCTAAATTATATAAATTAATGCCTTATAATTTAGTGAACATTTTATTAAAAGTCTTTACACAAGATAAAATTACATCCAATCTTCCTCCTTCTTGGAAATGCACATTAATTCCCCCATAACTAAAACAAGATAACAATTCATTATTATGTTCTACTTATAGATACATATCTCTTTTAAATGTTGATTATAAAATTATGTCCATTCATGCAGAATTAAACATACCTAATATAATTGATGATGATAAAACAGAATTTATATTAAAAAGACAAACTCATTAAAATGTTATGAGAATAATGATTTTAATTGAATATGCAAATAAAGGAAAGTACAAGCTTTCAGTTATTAGTCTAGATCTAAATAAGACTTTTTACTCAGTTGATTGGATCTACTTATCTAAAGCACTTAAAGAATATAATTTCCCAGAAAGTTTTATAAATTTAATCATACAATTATATCACAGCTCATAGCTTTTTGTTACATTGGGATCCTTTCTTTCACAATCATTTACATTTCCAAGGGAATACATCAAGTTTGTCTCTTACCATCATTATTATTTGCATTTATTGTTGAACCATTTGCAAACCATATTAGACCAACTAATAACATTACAGGTTGAATTTAACAGATCAACTCACTCTAAAAATTCCACTTTTTGCAGATGTTATTTTGTTAACAATATGCAATATTCATTCATCTTTAACTCCCGCTACTGGCATGTTAAATCATTTTGAAAAAAAAATCAGGCCTAAGCTTTAATCATAGAAAATATAATGTTTTATTAATTAATACAAAAAAGACTCTTTAAACAAAACAATGACTTTAATTGGCATAATACACAATTAAAATACATTGGTATGTTGCTAACACCTGATTTTAAAGACACTTTTGACTAATCATAACTATATCCTTGAAAAAATTACTCATTTTTTTAACAAGTGAATTTTTTAATAAGGAAGAAATATTGAGTCTGATCAAAATGATAGTTCTTCCAAAGATTTTATTATCCAATCCCTTGCAACAATTCCCTCTAAAGCTATACTAAAAATAAATACCAATCTTAAAAAAAAAGTTTCCATCCAAGTAAACGTAGGATTTCCTTTGAGTATCATAAAAAGGCTGGGTGGATGGAGGTATTAGTTTTCCTGACATTGAATTATATGCCCTATTTTCAGTCATTAAAACAGTAACATTCTGACTTGCCACATCCTATACATGGAAATCAATTCATGAAAAAGTACTACTAACCAGTAATAATTGCATATATGCATCTCATAGTCATATTGTATCCATAACCTTCTTTGGATACTAAAAAACTATTTTTCAACAATATTAATAATAAAAATAGTGATTCTTACTTTATAAATAATATCCACAACATATTTAAGAAATTTATACACGCTAATTCTCATATAAAACAAGTTATTTGCTTTGTTTCTCATAGCACTCTCTAATGACTGTCCATATTCTTGTAGTTTTAACAAAATAATGATCTTAAACATAATATTGTTTTGGGGGGAGAATTATCTTTTAAACAGAACCAAGATACTTTCATCAGATTTTTAATGGGAAAATATAACATGGATACAAATAATTGACTTTTCATAAAAATGAATAGCCACTATATAATATTTAAAATTGAAATCTTCCATGATACACATAAAAAGATTTACATAAAATGATAGAAAATTTAATACATATTAATACAAATAAGGAGAGGAGTAAGTCATGTCTATCCAAAATGTATAAGATTCATAGAACACATTCATTAAATCTAGATTTTTATTATTGGAATAACCACACACAAATAAATAATATGGACATTTTAGATGAAAATAAAAAACTGGTATTACAGACTGCTGGGAAAACTACTTTGCTTTTATATTGGAAAGTGTTCACTTGGAAATTTTTTACACAGAGCCTTTGTAATATCCCACAAAATTGGAATTAAGTATAATGAAACAGATATTAATTTCTGGAAATATAATTCAACATTAAAATCAAATTGGTAACATATCATCTTATAATGTAAAGTAATATTTCCCTTTTTGAAAGTTGTAAATAACTTTTTGAAAGCATAATGGTCAGATAGGTTCTCTCTTTCCAAATCTTTAATATTGTTCAATGTTCCCATTCCTGGAACCATACCAAGAGGTTAAATTCCTCTTCTTTTTTTAACCATTGCTAGAAAAGTTATTACAAAAAAATAGAAGAATAATACTACACTCTCAGTTGTAGAATTTATATTTGCTAGAGTAGTTTGCCAAAATTAAATTCATACCATTAGGATGAGAACTAATAAAATTATTTCTAGTTGTAATTGTTGGATAAAACTAAATAATGTAATTGTTGGATAAAACTAAGTAATCTCCTAAAAAAGTATTGATTAATTAGTTATTAATAGGACTGCATGGCTTGTTTTAGACATTTGTAAATAGTCATATTGTTTACTATTTATGATATTGTATTGAATTCATGCATTAAAACCTATTATACCATGACCCCCCATTAATATTCCAAAACGTGCATGCTGATTGGTCAGCGTGGATGTTGTAAATCGTCTTATATTAATGGAAAAAGGTCCGGTCACCCGGACTTTTTCCATTAGTATAAGTCTTTTTTAAAACACTCTCTCGCTATGCTAAAGGAGTTTAACATAGCGAGACAGGTTTAAAAAAAGCAACGGACATCTCTGTTGCCTTTTTTAAAGCTGTCTCGCTATGTTAAACTCCTTTAACATAGCGAGACAGTGTGTAAAAAGCAACGGAGATCTTGCTTTCTCTGTTGCTTTTTTTTTTAAAACCTGTCTCACTATGTTAAATGGGTTTAACATAGCGAGACAGCTTTAAAATAAGTAACTGAGATCTCCATTGCTTATTTTAAAGCTGTCTTGCTATGTTAAACCCATTTAACATAGCGAAACAGTTTGTAAAAAGCAAACAAGCAACTGAGATCTTGCTTTCCCCATTGCTGTTGCCCACAGCTCTGATGTACTGCATAGGCATACGCATGCGCAGTACATCAGAACTGCCGCAGAATACCAGACAGCTGTGGAAGGGCAGCAAGGAGGCATTATACAATGCCATTATTTAAGAAAAGTAATTATTTTTTTTCTTAAATAATGTCATTGTATAATAGCAATAACCCACTTTTGGGTGTGGATAATGCTGGATTTACCCACAGTTGGCTTTGTTTGGCCATTCAGGCTTCGCCCTCGTGACCAAACCATGCCATCCATGGGTAAATCCAGCATTACCCACACCCAGGCATGGGTTATTGCTATAATATTTAATAACAAAAGATCAAGCAAGACATTCTTTCCAATCAATCTCCATCTATTTTCTCCATCATTACTGTATGAGGACTGAAATGCAATAGTAGACAGGATCTGTAGGTTGTACCTTGTGAAGCAAAGAAGTCATGATCTTAAAGGACAACAGATATTGTAATAATCCATAGCTACAAATGCACAAACAAAGGGAAACCCTTTTTATTTCTGCAACCCCTAAGCACACTGATGCAACACTGCTACCCGAAATCCAAAAGTCCAGCTGTGCAGCACACAGCTAGAGGATAGTTAGCATCCTTACAGAAACTTATATCCTCTGTTGAAGATTAACTTTAGACAGGAGAGAGACCACCTCTGCAGTAGAAATGTGGTTTTACAATACTGCTGTCTGTAAGGATTAAATCTACTTAAATCCAATTGTACTTTTCAATCTCTTACTCAGTTCTGGCTCATTTCTGTACAATAAGGTGGCATTTTATATTATAAGCAGAAGTTTTGTCATGATTTAATCCACCTAATTCTATCCCACTCTTGCCTGCCAGATAATTGGTAACTAAATGTCCACATGGTCACATGTCATTTTTATGCAAATTTTTCAGACTGATACTGGACAGGCTATGTAGGTCAGCAACCCAGAAAGTACTACCCAATGAACACTACCATCAAACCTAGCTCCAAGGGTGTTTGTCTTATGTAAGTAAAGCTCACTGGCCAATAGCTAAGTACTAGGATAGCCACCCTTGAGGACAATTTTAAATCTAGCCAATTTCCCTTTTTTGTTCTTGAGTTAACCTATCCAGCTTGGTATTAGATTGGCCTTACCTATCCTGTGGTCAATAATTATATATTAACAAAAGTGAGATTAACTTGGAATCATGCCACAGATAATTTGAGGGAACCCATGCATGGGATAAAGCACTTAGGAGCTGCATTTGCCCATTAGTAGTACAGGAGCAGTCCTGGGGTAAATTTTCTGTTTCCTATCCATAGATCCAATTTGCACTTAAATATGGACAGGAATGCGCTTTGTTTTACATGGATGGGGAATCTGTTCCAGAGCAGTGGTATCCTCTGCGAGATATGCTTCACCCTCCAAACTGTTCTAGATATAACAGAAGAGGTTTAGTTCCCTAAATTTAGTATTTGTGAGCCATTTGCACTACTGATGTGCAGCAAATCCATTAGTATTAGGTTTGAAGATGTTAAACTTCAGGTGCAGGCAAAGAGAACATTACCAGCTAACCGTGAGAACATTGGCAAAGCTTTAGACATGAGTGTTATATCTACCTTACATTGTTTTAAGTTAGTTAGAAAGAGAAATACATGAATTTGTTGCATAATCTTGCATCTACTGTCTTACATTCTAATTTGTGGAACAGGCAGGACCACATGGTGGAGATATATCCAGAATGGGGCAGCAACAAATCCTTATAAAATGGTCTTTTGAGATATTTTGGATTTCAAGGAACATCCCCTGCTGTGCTTGTGACTTAGTTACTCAAAATAACCAAGAAGCAGAAAGAGGAAATAGATACAAAAGAATGGAAGAAGAAAAGAGAAAAGAAAGGAGAGGTTAAATGTTTGTTATTAAGACTGAAGAGGACTAACTCAAGGAGAAACAAACAGACAGGAGAGAAAGGACCTCAACAGAATAAGTAAGAAAGAAATCATACTGCAGTCTGTAACATGATCGCTAGAATACTCTTCCCTATTAAAAAGAAGAAACTATAGAATAAAGCAGACAGAACAGTGATATGAAAAGAATAAACACCAAGTTTCAATGAAATGTGTGTGTGTGTGTGTGTGTGTGTGTGTGTGTGTGTGTGTACACACACACACACACACACACACACACACACACACACACACACACACACACACACACATATATATAAAAATGCATACATGGCTCTTGGCCAAGTTTCAGCCCCTGTAGCCTACAGCATTACCAATGTATAGATAGTTTATAATAAGACCGGGATATTGTAAGAACACTCCCCCCCCATTTTGACAGTTATAGGATTTGACTTTGAAAATACTTGCCAATGACACTAGTGAATGTTCAAGCAGGCACACAAAAATATACTACAGAAAAACAGCACAGATATAAAAAAATATTATCAGAAAAACGGTAATGTATTGCATGAAAGCAATATACATTTTATTAAACAGGAACTAAGAATGTGTAAAATAAATGCTTATTGCAAAATATGGAAACCTTATAGAGTTCATAATATTTTATGTTACAAGCAAGGGTAGCTTATTCATACTGGTATAAATGCATTTAATGAATTAATATAATATTTATTGCTACACATTCTAATGGGATTTTAAATTGTATGTTACAAATGTGGTTAATTTTGCTGAACTTTTATAAAAAAAGATGGTGATAAGACCGTTTCATTGCATAATTAAATTGAATTATTGATTATTAGCAGTAACTGCCATATCTGTTCCTTAGCTGAAGATCTATCCTTGAATAAGATTTTGTTGAGATGTTAGCTTATTATTAATAAAATATATCCCTGCACTTAATCTTTTTCTTTTACCAGATACTTACTACAGAAAGTTTAAATATTCACAGTGATAAAGAGAGATTATATTTTTTCTGACTATATAAACTATCTATATCAAGGCATTTCACAAGATATGACACAAAAGGGTAGAAAACAAATCAGACCATCTTGCGTAAATCATAGGATGGTATCACATAATATATTGACTGGACAAAAACTCAGGCGGTATTATTGACGGTTAGTAGTTGGATACTGCAGAAACAACACTAAGCAGTTCTTATTTCATATAATTGTAAAAACAGTTTTTTCAGAATGTTTGGCACAAAAAGTATGTTTTGCAGATGCCACAAAAAGTATATCATTTTTGAACAATATGGTGTAGAACCAAAAAATAAATAAACTTGTTCTTATTTTTTTAATTAGGTGCATCATTCAGCTTACATTGATTGTCCTTTAAATTATTCATTTTAAGCAATCAAACACTATAGACATGACTGTCTCTTTTCTTAGTGGTGACCTGGGAACAAGGTCCAGTAAAGTGACTTAATAAAAATCACACAGCAACCAAATGGAATCAAACTCAGGACTACATGGCAAAGCTTGTTAACAGCTTATAGTGTTACTGTGCTGTGCTAAAGTGCAAAGTGATGTAAACAAGTAACAATAATCCAGCAAGGAATAGAAAGTAGAAGGAGAAATGATAGCAGCGATATGTAAAAATATGCTTCTCCAAAGACTGTCATTGTGAAACAGTAAGGTTCACACTTGATTCCGACTTCAGTGGGAGTGGTAAGCATTAGGTAGCCTATCTACCACAAGAGGAGTGGTCCCTAGCCCAGAAATTGTAGCTATTGGCTGTTTGAGCAGTTTTTTTTCCATCCCTTTCAACTTTCTGGTTTGAAAGCCGCACTTGTGCCTGTTTCCCACCTTTCCTATAACTAGCCTAGTTAGGATACAGAGTTGCTGTACCCACGATTGTTAGTAAGCTTCTGAGCCCCCCAAGCCTTTTTGTGTTGGAGGGAAGCCTTATAGCTTATCAGTGGGAGTGGTAAGCATTAGGTAGCCTATCTACCACAAAAGGAGTGGTTCCTGGCCCAGAAATTGTGGCTATTGGCCGTTTGGGTATTTTTTTTCCATCTCTTTCAACTTTCTGGTTTAAAAGCCGTACTTGTGCTTGTTTCCCACTTTTCCTGTAACTAGCCTAGTCCAGATACAGAGTTACTGTATCCAGAACTGTTGGTAAGCTTCTTGAGCCGTGCAAGCCTTTCTGTGTTGGAGGAAATCCTTTTAGCTTATCAGTGGGAGTGGTAAGCACTAGGTAGCTTGTACCACAAGAGGAGTGTTTCTTGGCCCAGAAATTGTAGTTTATTGACCATTTGGACAGTTTGTCCATCCCTTTCAACTTTCTGGTTTAAAATACCACATATGCACTTGTTTCCCATCTTTCCTGTTACTAACCTACTGGGAAGCACTAGAAAGCCTTAAACTGATACAAAACTTCTAGCTTAGAAGAGAGACTTTGGAGTGATTAAGTATCAGTTTTCTGTACTTTCTTGCTGTACTTAACTGTTTTCCACCTAAACCCCAATTTTCCAGCATTTATTGTGATTCAAAAGCTTGTTTTTTTTTACATATTGTACTTATTTGACTGCCTGCACTTTTAAAAAGTCATTTTTTGTTTAAATAATTTGTTTAACTGTTGTAGGCTACACACTAAAGGGTGATAGCCTTTTCTGATCATTTGTAGTCGTTTAAAGCTTTTTTAAGTTTATTTTTTTACTGTGTTTGTCTTATCTTTTCAAAAAAAACAAACAAAATCCTTGTTTCCTACCTTTCTAAGTTAGTATAGTTCAGTTTTCAGGCTAGTGCAGAATTCAGGGCTGTGTTACAAGTTTCTGAGCTGCCCATACCTTACTTGGATAGAAGGAAGTTTCTCTGTTCACCTGTGAGAGAGGGGAGCTTTGCACAGCCTATCTGTCCCTAGAGGAGTGGTTCCAGCCCAGACGTTAGTAGTTTATTGGCCATTTTGGGCTAATTTCTATTTCAATTCCCTGCTATAAAAAATCACGTTTACACAGTTTTGTGCACCGGCCAGTGCTGGTTAGCTAGGGTTAAATTATTCCTGGCTCCACTAAGTCTCCTCTTCAGTTTTTCCCTTGAAACTAGTCTAACTCTCAACCTAAGCACTCAAAAATCATCCTACAGCCCAGCACTTGCTCAGACCTAATAGCAAGCACTAATATACCCTGACACTTGATTGTCCAGCAGGGCAAGGCTCTTTATTTACCCCTCACTAACCAAGTGACTAAGCAGCTCACCCTACTATTCAGGCATGACCAAAGGGCAATTTCAGGTGTACTCTCCAGTCCAGCTGGTGAATCTGGATATCCTGAGGCAATGTTACAACTGCCTCATGTACACAGACAACCCTTTCCTCCTACCACAAAACACTAACATATGGAAGAGATGCAATTATACAGCCAAACTGGAGGCTAAGCTGTCTCCACCCAAGACTGGATCAGACAGTCAAGAGGAGAAGGTTAACACTTGCACCACACCTCCAGCCACACATAGACCTAATAAACCAGCACTGGGAAAAAATACACATAAATACACAAAATCATACTCAGAGGCTCTAAATAAAAACCTGCAAAAGCATCAGAGACCTCCAAAGCAGTCACTCAAACAACCTGCACCTCCCGTCACAAACCAGACAACACATAACACACAAAATCAGTGTGCCGCACATTCACAGCCCTTAAGGTGAAATAACATACCTAACACACTAGTAAAAGGTGATTCTATAGTCAGGCACACTGACATCCTGCTCACTAGGTTGGATAAGCAGAAGGTTACTGTTAGCTGCCTGTCGAAAGCCAGAATCTGCCACATAACACAAGCACTCAGGTCACTCCCAAATGAACAAGTACAAATATGACTCTGTCATTGTTCATGTTGGTGTGAATGACCTGAGATGTACCTCCCTGGACTACATTAAAAGAGACATGGAAGAGCTCTCTGATCATGTAGCTCAGGCTGGTATGACCCTGACCCTGAGTAGCATCCTACCCTCACCAAGAATGATACCTCAGTATAAAGAAAAAATTATCAATTTCAACAATTGGCTAAGCTTATGGTGTCATTCAAAGGGGATTCAGTGTCTGTCATCCTGGGGCGACATGCTCGACAAGCCACATTGCTTCACAAGAGACTGCTTGCACCTGTCACCCCTAGGCTTTTGAATACTGGAGAAGGCTCTTGCTGCCCCATAGTGCCTTTTTTAGGCAAGGCTTAAAAGTCAAACCCACCTCCGTAAACAGCACAATTAACAAAAAACTGAGGGTTATGCTACTCAACGCCAAAAGTTTAAATCTCAAAATGCACGTGCTCGAAGCACTCCTCAGTATGGAGAACGTCGACATCTGTGCAGTAACTGAAACTTGGTTCAAGGCTCCAGAGAGCACCCCAGCACTACCGGGCTATAACGTATACCACACATTTCGGCCACAGAACACAGACCGAAACACAAAAGGAGGGGGTGTTTCCATATTCATCAAGGATACCTACACCTCCAGGTCAGTGATGCAGCATACCTCTGAGATCATCCATGTGCAACTAACATCGGGCAAATCTGCATTGCAAATTATGACCTGCTACAGATCACCCTCCATGACCCAGGACCAGCACTCTACATTTCTGGAGACACTGGAAAACATGAAGGTCCTACCAAACACCCTGATATTGGGCAATTTCAATTACCCTACCATTAACTGGGAAAACTACTTGAGTACAAACTCCCAGGCCCAGCACTTCCTGGAATTCACCAACTCAAACGCCCTGGATCAGCTGGTAACCACCCCTACCAGAGGTGAAAACATATTGGACCTGGTCATCACAAACATGGGCGACAGGTGTTCCACACCAGAGGTCAACCCTTCACTGGTTAGATCAGACCATAAACTAATCACTCTGGATGTCCACACCCCACCACCACCCCCAAATAAGGAAACCACAGTAAAAAACGTTTCTAAAGCAAACTTCACCTTACCTAAGACAGAGGCGGTAAGTTTTATAGCCCCCATGCTAAAGGATAATGCTGCCCAAGATGCAGAAACCTTTACAAATGCACTCTATGAGCACCTACAAGGATGCATGTGGATCATGCCATACCTAGAAAAACCAAGACTCACTCCTCTAAGAGAAGGAAACCAGTCTGGTGTACCCTGCAATAAACAGGCTATACAATATAAGGAGGAAACTAGTTCAGAAAAAAAAGCAAATCCCAAGAAGGAAAGACATCCCTGATCAGTATCAGTAAGAAACTAAGGTTCCTCATAAAATCATCCAAGGCTAACTTCAAAAGAAAAATAGCCAAGGATTCAAAAGATAACCACAAAGCTTTCTTTAGCTATGTTAAGTATCTAAGTGGCGACTCGCAGATATGCACTGAACTAGTGCAAAATAGCACAAAATATACTGAACCTACTGATATTGCCAATATCCTGGCAGATAGATTCAGTGCAAACTTCACCCCCCTCTCACCCCCAAAAGGGCCCACAACAATACTGGAAAAGTGCAGTGTCCCAAAAATCACAGATGCACAGGTGAAAATAGCCCTATCAAAAGCCAAAAACAAAGCATCAATGGTGCCAGATGGTGTCCCAGGCTGCGTCTTGTGTGAACTACAAAATGAACTAATCCCCCACCTAAACACACTATTCAACCTCAGCCTCTCCACAGGCTATGTCCCTATAGAATGGCACATAGCAATGGTTATTCCACTCCACAAAGGAGGGGCCACAACTGACCCTGGTAACTATCACCCCATAAGCCTGACTAGCCTGGTCTGCAAGGCTATGGAGTGCATCATCATGGAACTCATTAACAAAGACATTGGGAACCTCCAAACACTTGACCCAACCCAGTCCGGCTTTGTTAAGGGCAGATCATGCCTACTAAACCTGGTTGACTTCTTTGAGACAGTCACCAAGGCCATAGACAAGGGAAAGGTTGTTCACACAGCCTACCTTGACCTCGCCAAGGCTTTCAACACCATTCCCCACTCGAGTATTACAGAAAAACTCACCAGCCTGAACATAAACCCCTAAGTCATGAGATGGGTTGCCAACTGGCTTACAGACAGAACTCACACAGTAAGAATAGCGGGCTCCAGGTCTGACTCTAAACCATCCACAAGTGGTGTCCCGCAAGGTTCAGTCCTGGGACCCCTACTGTTTGGCATATACTTCTCAGAAGTACAGGAAAACACAGGACTATGGCTAACCAAGTTTGCTGATGACTGCAAACTGGGAACCATAATTGACTCGCCAGCTGACACGGACATCCTCCAAAAGGGCCTTACTGAGATGGACACTTGGTGTCAAAGTCATGGCTTCAAGCTAAATGCCAAAATATGCATAGTCATCCCATTTGGGAAAAAAAAACACCCACAAATTGCCACATAGGTGGCAGCCCCCTTAATACAGAAGAGGTAATAAGAGATCTGGGGACCCAGGTAGATAGTAATCTCTCCTTTGACAATCATATTGCCAAAGTAGTTAGGAAATCCTTCTATGTGGCCCATCTAATTACTAAAGGGTTCACATCTAGAAATAAAGAGGTTATAGTGCCCCTCTACTCATCACTCATCAGACCCATCATATAGAGTACAATGCCCCATTTGAGATGTACCACACAAGATACTTCCAACAGCTGGAGAGACCACAAAAGTACCTCACCAAGAGGATTACCAGCCTCAAACATATGTCCTATGCAGCCCGACTGAAAAAACTCTAGCTGTACTCAGTGGCATATCGCTTACACAGAGGTGATCTCTGCCTGACTTACAAAGCCATGTCCAACTCAGAATTCATGGACATGCTCCACCTAAAGAAATCCAAGTCATTGTGAGCCACGCATTCTAGTGAGCTAAACCTCACCACAGCAATAAATAGAACATGCTGGAGGGATAGATTCCTGTCACAGAGACTCCTCATGCTTTGGAACAAAATTCCAAACTACATTAGGAGGCCCCCTCACTAACACTCTTCAAGAGAAACCTTGACAAGTGGATGGGTAACAGAAAATACACCCCTGGGATCACTTCATTGGCTCTGCTTGACAGAGGATCAGTTAATTAATCAATGGGGCGGCAAAAGCCGACACACTCTGGATAAGCTTATAAATGCACTCGGGCAGATAGCCTAATACCTACCTATGAACCTATGTCTGGTAGGGTTAGCAGACATTGCATCTTGTGCCTCAGGAGAAATAGCATTTAGCAAGGGTTAACAAAGGACAAAACCCAGTGATCCAAAGATAATGTACATTGAAATTATCATTTTAGTGCTTATTTCAGAGAGCTAGATAAAGCCTATTCTTTTCACAAAGCAAACATTTTCAGATATATGTCACTGCTGCAATAGCACAGGAGGTAGGAGAGTTACATTAACAGAGCAAGACAGTAGGCAGAGATAGTGGACTGTAGCTAAAGTATCAGAAACAGAAAAATGAAGATGAAGCCACTAGTCCTTTTTATACAGTTGTTGAGATGTGTGTTTACTACCAATGCAGTTCTAGAGAATTTTTCTGGAAATTTTTTTTTTAATTTTTCCAAACCTTTTGGGTTTCTAATACCATGATGGGAATGGACCCCATTTCTAAGTCAAAGTATGATTGAAGTTCATGAAATTAGTATAGTTTTAATCTTTGATGTCAGCCAGAAGTGCTCTTCGTAGCACCCACAATGTGCCCAGTAATGACTCCTTCTGCAATTCGTATGGAGTTACATCTATCACTAACATATCTAAATATGATTGTAGATTCCTTTTTATAAGACCCATTGCTCCTACTACTATTGTAACTGTTTGGGTATCTTTCTTCCACATTTCTCTCATTTCTGCCTGCAGGTCCTGATATTTATGTCTCTCTGTATGCAAGACACTGTAGTCACTGGGTGTAATGATTTCAGTGATCAATGCTACTTTTGTCTTCTTTTCATGGACCACTATATCTGGTTTCCTCACATCTATCTTTTGAACTGTTGGTAATGGGTGATCCCATGTGATGTAGACTTCATTATTTTCTATGATGCTCTGTGGCTTATGTTTCCAGTGTTTTTCAGCTAATTCAGTCTTATAATGTTTTCACGATCTTCACTGCAACAGTCCGGTATACAGTCCTTCTGGCATTAGTATGTCACAACTAGCAACAAGATGTGCAACTGTGTTCAATTCTGTTTCATTTGTATGTTTCTCCCACATGTTCAAATGACTTTGTAAACCAATGTGTATGTAGTCCACTGTCTTGGGCTGCCAATATTAACCTTTCATATTTTGGTTTGAATTTGCCTCTCCTTAACCATTCCTGTGTTTGATCCTGATCAATATGAGGTTGTTCCAGGAGTTTTCTATACTTGCAACTATATTTATGCATTTTCCACATTTCTTGCCTTTTCATCTAATCCTTCACCTTATATTCTTTCTTTTGTTTTTGGCACATTCAGTTGTCACCTGATTATTTACTTCTGGTTTGATTTCTATTCCCACTTGATGCTGAAATTCTTTTGCTAGACTAAGAAGGGATGTCATCTTAGATTTATTATCCACATGTTTAAAACTTTCACTATGTTTGGGGGCTTGTGAGGAAAGCAGATATATTTGCAGTCCCACAATTGCAGATCTATACATGTAAACAATTTCAAGGAGGTCCATACCGCCTTTGGAATGGAGAATATATAATCTTTTTTTTTTTTTAATGTAACATTGGCAATTTATTTTTCAAGTGGCAGCAGACACTGAATTTCTAGATGAAGCACTAATATGTTGTATACCAACAGTAACATCTTTCTTAGTTACAGTTTTATTTTTTTTAAAAAAACATTTTTATTAAATTTTGTTAATAAACATGGACATAAAGTATTAAAAATAAACAATATAAAACATAATAACTATTTACACTATATACAAACATCCATGATAAACATTTGTTTTATCCAAGAAAGGTAATCAATATTTATCTAACAATCTCTCCAATGTTTGGCACGCTAGTCTTTTGTGTGTTACATTTGATGATCTCTGATAAATAGTTTGCATTTCTTTTTTACATACAGATTTGCTATTGAAATAAACTCAGTAAACATAAGATCTTGCTTATTTTTCCAGTTCAATGTAATTATTTTTTGAGCAATAGCTAGAATTAACCAAAGAACAGGTAACTGATGTCTAGGAATTACACCTGGGATCGGAACATTGAATAATATCAAAGAGCTAGTAATGTGACAATTATCAGACCACATGGCTTTTGCGAAATGTGTACAATCACTCCAGTATTGTGTGAAAGTTCTACATTCAATGAACATATGAACCCAGTTGGCTTCAAGAATATCACCACACCTCCAGCATTTGCTTTCATTACTCTTGGTTATGAGGTCAATTCTGTGTGGAGTGTAAAAACTTCTATGAATAAATCTCCAGGTATATAGTCTCCAATATAAAGATGATGAAGTGTTTTTATTGAATTTAATAACTGTTTCTTATTATCGTTAGATAAAGGTTCACCATTAATCTTTATGGAGTAATTCCAAAAAGCTTGGTCAAAAGTAATCAAGTCTTCCCGTAGGATTTTATATACAGGTAATATGTTTAATTTATGTTCAATGTTCATCGAACTATACCATATGAATAGTTGTATCAATCTTGGTATAATATCAGTTTCAAGATTTATTGACACTCTCACTTTATTTTCAACAAACTGTCTTAAAGATTGAATACAGACGCAATTATCTTGACAGACATTATATCTGGCTAAGAGAAAGTTCATTGGTTGGATGTTCTTATTGTCTATAAACTGATGCCAAAACTTTAGATTATTCTCTTTAAGATTCCGCATCTTATTTATATTGAAGGTATCTAGGCAATATGGTGTATAAGCTATGGGAAATGTAATGAAAAAGGTGTTCTTTAGACTATAATTGTTGTTGATTATAGTTTTGAAAATATAAAATATTTGGTTTATACCATGTGAGAAGTGGCTAAATTTCTTATCATATAAGCAATATTCATGGAGTATCCAAAATATTTTGTTAATTTCAAAGGTTTCCTTAAACTGGGTTTCTAAGTTCTCAGAGGAAGTTATATGTATTTCATGTAGTCGTTTCCAGCTTGAGGTGTATATGGATGAAATCCAGTTTAGTATTATGTTAATAATGACAGATTTGGAATAGAATTCTATGTTGGGAAAGTCAATTCCATTACTCTCCCAGGCTCTAACATGCCATTTATAGGCTATTCTTGGTTTCTTTGGGAACCATAGAAAAGTTAGTAATAGGGAACGTATTTGTTTAAAGAATTTCTTAGGAGGAGGTAAAATCAATGATTGCATGTAAAATAAATTCTTGGGCAAAATAATAATTTTTATTAATGTAAGTCTGTCTTCCATGGTGAAAAACATGTTGTTCCACTTTTTAGTCAAGTCACTGATTATAGATACCAGTTTAGTGAAGTTAAATTTAATAGTCTCATTCCATTTATTCTTAATACTTATTCCTAGATAATCTATCTTATTGTTTTCCCAGTTGAATGTATTATATTTTTGCAAATTGCTATTTATTTTCTTATTGATTAAAAGTGTTTTGGTTTTATTTTGATTAAAATTGAGCCCTAAAATTTTTCCATATAGAGTTATGGCATTCATGATATGTTGTAAAGAGCCTTGTATGTCACTGGATGTTAGTAGAATATCGTCAGCAAAAAGCTGAACCTTTGGACAGCATCCCTCATTAACTTGAATTCCTTTGATATTTGGGTTATTTCTAATAAATGAAGCAAAAGGTCCCACTGATAAAGCGAAAAATAATGGGGATAGAGGGCAACCTTGTCTAGTTCCCTTATGAATTTTTACTGGGGATGATAGACATGATCCAATCTTAACAAATGCTTTAGAATCATTATAAATATTTAATATCAGTTTAGTGAAATCTGAAGTAAAGTTAAATTCTTTAAAGATTTTTTGTAAGTATGACCAACTAAGGGAATCAAACACCTTATCAATATCCAGACTAATAATAGTTCATTGTTTCTTGGTTTTGTTTGCAATGTCTATTAGAGATAGTAGCTTAATAATATTATTGTGTAGTTTTCTATGTAAGATAAAGCCAGTTTGATCAAAGTGTATTAGATTGGGTAATATATTCTTTAGTCTTTTGGCCAGGATAGACATGATCATTTTATAATCAGTATTTAACAATGATATGGGTCTATAGGATGCACATAGTTGGGGGTCCTTACCTTGTTTAAGAATGAGGGAAATTATTGAGTCCCTCCACGAGGGAGGGAAAATAAAGTCTGGTTTAACCATGGAGAATGTGTTTAATAATAACTTTATTGTGCGCTCTGGACGAATTTTATATATTTCTGGGATTACCCCATCTAACCCTGGGGCTTTATTATCCTTCAGAGTTTTAACTTGTTCTTTTACTTCTGCTAAGGTTATTTGTTTAATTAGGATACTATTTTGTTGTTTTAATAGTTTAGCCTTGATATTTTCTTGTAGAAATGCATCTATTACATCGTCTGAATCTAGTGGTGATTACATGTCATTGATTGACCAATAATGATGTATAAAGGCTTCTAATATACCCCCTAAATCAGTTGTTCTTTTTACTGTGTTATTATTTTTGTATTTAATTTCATTAATGTGATTTTGTTTATTAATTTGTTTGGATCTGATAGCTAGTTTATGTAAATGTCTGTGGTTTACTGAGTAGGACTGCAGTTTATTTTTTTCTAAGCTTATAGCAACCGTATGATTCAATATTTCTAAATAGTTGTGGTTTAGCTTAGAAATTTCAGTAAGTACTGCTTTATCATTTGATTTTAAATTTAGTTTCCACATATTTATTTTGGCATGTAAATCAGAAAGTTACTTGTCCCATTCCTTTCCCCTTTGAAAATACCAAGCTTTAACTCCACTAAAGATGTGAACTTTTAATGCATCCCGGAATATGATATCTGTTACTTCACTGTTATTGTTGTTTTCCATAAATGCATTTATTTCTTTTAATAACCACTCCTTAAAACCTTTTAACTTAGTAACATAGGCTGGAATGCTTTGAAAAATTATCATATCATCTTTTTTCACAGTCAAACTGAACAAAAAGGCATTGTGGTCAGAGAGTGAACATGACTGTATTGCAACAACACTTATTTTAGAGTAAAGAGTGTTAGACACAAAAATCTTATCAATATTAGTTTGTGTGCCAAATCGGAAAGAATAATGGGTGTACTCAAGTGAATTTTGAACTCTTAAATTATGTATGTCTCTAAAATTCATTGAGGCTATAAAACTGTTTACCTTTTTAGCTTGTGTCATTAGTTTAACCTTACTATTTTAGAGGTGTCTTCATCTGATAACATGCAATTGAAATATCCCGCCAGAATAATTTCTCCCTTTGCATGTAAAGTAATGAGATCCAAGTATTTCTTCACATGTTTATTTCCTAAACCAGGAATCCAATATGAGTTTACCAGTGTGAAGAATTTCTTTTTAACTTCTAGCACTACTAAGCTTAACATTCCATCTTTATCTGAAAAGGTGCTTAAAATTTTAGGTAGTGTATAAGTATTATTCCATAGTATAAGAGTACCTCTCCTTTTGGCTCTAAAGCAGGAAACCGTGAGAACTGTAAAACCATTAAATGATAATTTTTGCTAATCCTTCTCCAGCAAGTGGGTTTCCTGCAAGAAGATTATCTGAGCTCTGTGCATTTTAATGAATTTAATTAAACCAGCTCTTTTGACATTGTTATGTAAGCCATTAATATTTAATGATAAGCATTTATATATCATAATTTGTTAAAGTTATAGTTAGAGCATCAATAATACCTTCCAAGTATAATGACCTGAAGTAATTCATGAAGTTATGTATCATGGATGAGTCAAAAATCTTTAGAAACAAATTCTGAAACCAATAACTAAGAAAACATACATACATGGAACTTAAAGTTCCAGATTTAGTTAATAAATTAACTAAACCACCCTTTAACGTCATCTCACACACCAAAAACATACATAAATAGCTTCTGCTTTAAATGTAGTATATACAAACAGTAAAGCATTTCTAAGGTAAATCAAACAAATATGAACATAAAAAGTCCATCAGGCAATCACAGTGGATTCGTATGGAATATTGTGTAAACCACTACTAGGTATTGGAAAATAAGGAGTCAATTTCACCAATTAACCTAGTTGCTTTATCAGCATAAGCTTCTAATACCTATATATTTTATACCTGCATTATAGTTTCTTGTGT
>NC_056725.1:981907134-981917134 GCF_019279795.1 Protopterus annectens | reverse complement strand
AAATGGCCAGCTTTTTTGGTATTCTGAAATTGCTCAAGGGCATTAGTAATTCTCTGTTTAGACCCATAGTGTCAGCTGGTGGGTCTAAAATAGAAACTATTTCTGTCTATTTGGACTTCTTAATAAACCCCCTTGTTCAGAGGTTAGAATTTTTCTTGAGAGATTCATGACAACATCTTGAAGTTTTAAATGAATTTGATGCTTCACAATTAGATGTGAATTTTACCACTCTTGATGTGGTGTCTCTTTATACTTGTATAGTTCAAGATGATGGGATCAATATGGTGAGAGATTATTTGCTCAAGTTTAATGAACTCGATGCATGGCTGATTAATACCATTTGTTGGTTGTTATAGTTAATTAAGGACAATAATTACTTTAGCCTTCTTGGCCAATATTATAAACAGTTATCTGGTGTTGTGATGGGGGCTAGACTTGCCCCTGCATTTGCTAATTTGGAAATGGCAAGTTGGGAGTCTAAGGTGATTTAAAAAAGTCCTTTTTATGAGAAGATCTCATTTTACAGACATTATATAGAAGATCTGTTTTTTTGTGTGGAATGGTTCTCATCATGAGTTTATCAATTTTATGGACTCGTTGAACCACAGTACTTCTTTTTTGAAATTCACTAAGGGGGACTATGGTAGACAAGTTAATTTTTTAGACATTGCAATCAGTGTCAATACAGTGACCCAAAGTTTTGTTAGTAGTATTTTTAGGAAACCGTCATTTGTGAGCCATTTATCTACACAGACAGAGTTTACATCCAATACATGTTAAAAAGGCAGTTGTCAAGGGACAATTAATCCACTTAAGTAGGTTAATTAGTAAAGATGAAGTTTACTGAGAGGAAAGGAAGGTCTTACTTAATTGCTTTCTTGCAAGAGGTTATGATTCCAATTGGCTGGATGTCATTGATGTTGAGGTGTCATTGCTTAGGAAGGGGAAAACTTGGCCAGTATTGAGTTTGTGCGGTTTCAACCAATCACTGATTTTAGATCAAGATTAGGAAGTAGTACAGACCAATGATAATTTGTATAGGTCAGTGTTTCCTATTCTTATTATGAACAATATGTTTATTGTTAGGAATATTATTACTGAAAATTGGAAAATTATTATGGGAAACTCTGTTAATTGTGTAGGAATGAGATCTTGTTCACTTACAAGAAAGTGAACACTATCAAATCTATTTTGGAGAAGATAACTCTTCAGGATACAATGAATAATGCAGTGTCTGGGACTAATTGCTGTGGAAATTGTAATCAGTGCCAATTTATTTCTAACAGAAACAATATTTATTTGTCAAATCTGGATCTTAATATTTGGGCAAAGGCTAAATTGTAATTCAACTCACATTGTTTACATTGTGACTTGTGAATCCCATGTAGCATTTTACGTGGGTATAATGAGCTGTCAACTGAAAAGAAGAATATATGAACATTTGAGGGCTATTCGTGTTAGAGACATCAACAGCTCATTAGCTAAACATAGTTTGATTTGTAAAGATTTTTAAAAAAATCACATTTTATGTACTAGATAGTGTAGTCACTGCTGATTTTTGTGGTGATTTTGAAAACTGTTTAGAATGCTGAGAAACACTCTGGCAGATTTGGTTGGGAGCAGATTGTGTGTCAGGTCTTAATGATAATGTGAATTTGAAATGCTTTTTAAAGAAAAGCAATTTAAAGAATGTTAAAATGTCAGTTTGTTGAGTCTATAATGTTTCTATATATTTTTTTTTAAATGTTCAATTGTTTAATTTTTTTAGGATGTGATTTTCTACAGTTGACCAATCAACATGGGGTGTGGTTTTAAATTAGCCTTTGACTGGATCAAAGTGAGGATGTTGTTTTTTTTACAAGCAGTGGATTGAATAATTAATGAAAACATGATTGATTTAAAAGTTCTATTAAAGGAGTGTAAAATGTACTGTTTTATTTGATGTCTGATGAAGTTGTGAGTGGACTTTGTATAGAACGAAAGCGCTTATATATCAAAACATTTTTATTTCAACCATTTGGATGTGTGGACTTTGTTTTTTAGTTTGGTTGGTTTCAGTTCACTTTGCTAGTTTGTTTGGTTTTTTACTTCTCCAAAATGTATATATTTCTTCTTTTTTTCATAGTCTTTCAATTCCTTTTACCTTGTTTCCCAATTCTCTATAAACTTTTTTTGGGTCATCAATACATTTCTTATTTTGTACTTTTCCTTTATATTTCTCTGTGTATCTTCTAGGTTTTTCTGCCTGTGCTGATAATTTTTTTGTTTATGATTTATAGTACATGATAAATCCTGATCCATTATAATACTGCACATTGTTTTATGGCATCTATTTTTCTGAGTATTTTTGTTGATCTCTTCCCTCTTCAATACTCTTCTCACAGTGACACTTCTTGTCTTAATTGCTTTATAGTTTTCTGTAGTTGATACCTCCATGATGGCATTTGATTTCACCCCATCCTCTCACTAAGTTCCCTGTGTTCTTGTGGTAGGACTTTGTTATTAATTTGACTGCACAGTAATGTATCCTATATACTTCTGTTATATAGCATGAATCTGTATGGACAGTCCTAATTACTGTGTTCATTTGTTTTATCAAAGTTGCAACTTTCTGGGTTTTATTGACCTACTGTAGCCTATTTATTTCATTGATCTTAGTATGTCTATCCATCTCTATTAAATCAAGTACCTCTTCTCTTAGATTATTTTCTTATAACAGAGGGCACATTCTTTGTTTGCCATTTCCTGCCGGCATTTTGCAGAAAGTTCCAGAGCTTCTTCCTGTGCCATGTTTTCTTCAGTTTCACCCTGTGTCATCCATTCCTCTTTAATATGAGAACTTACTGGCCTATCACTCCATGGTATTGACTGTGTCAGAGTTGCCACAGTTTCCTGTTCTTTCCTTTGCCATATAGCTCCAACTGAACCTTTGTACTGGTTTCCTATGGGAGGCTCCACAGTATATTCATATGTCAACTGATTACATGCTTCCTGCTCCACTGGTTTCTCCTTAATTTGGGTGCCCATTGCTCTATCCTGTTGTGTTGTTATCTGAATTAAATGTTCTACAGTAAATCCTTCACTTTGCAGGTAATTGATAACCCCCGTTTCTATTCTTTTAACTTCTGTAAATTTTCCACACTAAATCCTTCACTTTGCAGGTAATTGATAACCTCAGTTTCTATGTCTTTAAATTCTCCATTACTAATCCTCTTTTCTGCTTTTCTTCTTTGTTTTGTTGTTTTTTGTACTGTAAAAATCTCTATATCCTGAAGCCTTTGCCTGTATTTCCTCTTCAAATATCTTTGGTGCTCTTTTTATATTGATCAGTTTTGCTTTTTCCTTTGCATAAATATTGCACCATGTTAAATCTCTTTTTCTTTCTCATGTTCATATTTCTTCTTCAGATGTCTCCTGCTCCTTTTGTTTCTCCTTATTTTGGGGACTAATTGTTCCATCATGCTGTGATATGACCTGTATTAGAATTTCTACACTGAATCCTTCACTTCACAAATACTCCATAATTTCAGATTCTATTTCTTTAAATTCTCTTTGACTAATCTTCTGTTCTACATTCCCTCTTTGTGATCTTATTTTTTTTTGTGAATTTTTCCATATCTGGATGCATTTGCCTATATTTCTCTTCTAATATCTCTGGGGCTGCCATTTTTGCGTTGATTAATTTGGCTTTCTCTTTTGCATAAATATTGTGCCATATCAGATCTCTATTTCTTTCCCATGTCTGTATTTCTTTTTTGTACCCTTCAAACATCTCAAAATTTTGTTCTTTAAAATTTTGCAGTTCCTCAGTCACTTCTTTTCCAACTGACACAAGGTTTCTTGGTCTATATAATATTTTTCATGGATCTGTTGTATTAATGAACGCAAATTTTTATTCGAAGCTTTTCACAGTTTTTCTTGTTTTATTTTTCTTTCCTCTAATTTTTCTCTGAATCTTTTCATATAGCTTTTGTCTGGAAATTTTGGACTTCTTGCATAAAACTAACAATGCATAATTTATTTCTTATCCTCAACAGTCCAATCTGCTGTCTGTATGGCTCTTTTTTGGCCTGTCAATTTTTGTGATTTTTGTGGACTGCTTTCTTCTACAACAGGGGGACCATCTTCCCCCTGGGTCTGGCCTTGCCCCATTGTAGGAATACTTCCATGTCTTCAGGATTCTGCACTGTCTTTTTTCCAGTCCTGGCACCAGTGTGCCTATAAGGATCGGGCACTTTTTTTATCCTGGTATTTGTGCATCCAGTTATCTTCTTTATTTTAACCTACTTCTGTTCATGACATATGCTGTATAAAATAAAGTCTATATATCAGTGTCATCTTGGTGAGATGTTGTGAAAAACAGGGTCCGCCTTGTGAAGGTACTCAGCAAAACTTGTGGATGAATTCAGTTCCAGACATTCTTCATCAATTCCAGCAATACTTCAACTATATAGGTAGGTTTAAGACTGCTCAGATGATGGCACTGGCAATGCACATGATAGCTGGTCTTCAGTAGGAGCCATATAAAGAAAACGCAGAGTTTATTAAGTATTTTCATGTGTAAAGGGAGTATGCCAACACAGAAACATTTAAATAGCACCAGGCAGTCCATAGTGTCAAAGTGGACATCCATCCACATTCCCTTTTTTCCCATTTTTAGACATGGTTTCATGGTGTTAGTGATAATCATCTAGACCCAGTGTTCACACTGTCAGGTGGTATCAAAGTGGATATGATCTTTCCAAAAAGAAATTTATGAGAACAAAAGAGCAGAACTATAATATGCATGGTGAGTATTCTGAAAAGATACAGTGAAGTATTTTTCAGAGGAGTAGTAACAACCAAGTGGATCAGTTGTACTACAGGGATTGTAGAATCATAAAACAGTGACAGATCCTAAGAGTTATTCAGGCACACTCTTATGGATACTTCCTGTGAGAGATTGAGACTATTTTCTACAATATCATCTTTTGTCAAACCTCCTTAGACTGCTGCATGGTAGTGTGGTCTGTAATAACTTAGACCTTGTATTATGGGAAAGACAATCCTAGACAGGGAGTAGGCTCCATGACGCATCACAGAAATACTTCACTTTACTTTTTTTATTTTTGTATTTTGCAAGTCCAATAAAATGCATGTTGCTGAAATGATGCTGTCCTCTGTAAAATTCAATCTTACAATGAAGCAAATGTGTCACAAAAAAATCAAAAACCGATTGCACTTACGAAGAATGGGGAAAAATAAGGTATTGGCTAAATAGCATCTGCAACTTAGCAGTAAGCAGGGAATTACCATAGTATCTAGGGCATCTGATGGTTTTTGCCTTATTTATCTGTCACTGATTTTCTAAATATTGGGGGGGGGGTCTATGAGGCAGTATACTCAATTTCAATATCCATTATATAATTATTACATAATGTTCATTCGTCATGTGAGACTTTTATACACTATATAGTATTGAACTAAAGTAATAAATGTAGGAAAATGTGTTTCCAGTGCAAGGTTCATGCTTGCTTATTTCATTTTGCTGCCTGATGATTGTTGATTCAGTTTAGACTTGGCGGCTTTACCAATGGGCATCACATGAGGTAGTTATACTGATTAGGACAAATGTGGTCTCCACACCAGGGAAAGCTTCAATGGTCAGAACTGCTAGATATAACTCAGGCTGAGTCCATGTAATTCAAAGTGGTGAGGTATAATTTTGGCATTTCTTTCAAATAATATCAGTGCAGCACCCCAGTTATGCTACTCCTGCTGTAGTGAGAAAACACCCTAAACAGATAGGGACTTGTAAACTGATGTATTCATTAGTCTTCATGTGGGAGAAGTAGAAGAAGGTAAGACCACCAGACAAAGGTTATAAGGATAAAAAACATGAGAATGCACGGTGTCATCCTGAATAAGATGATTCTTGACTTGCAATGTGAAAAGCCATATGTAGGTTAAATGAGATTTCAGTAATAAGTGAGACATGAAAGATTTATTTATATAATATTTTTTTATAAATTGAGTATAAATTATTAATGATGGGACTACTGCCTGACTTCCTGTATCAGAGAAATTATTTTAGTTACACATTAAAATTACGACCTGTCCCTCTTTGTCCAGGGCAGTCCCCAAGTGGGCATTTGTATCCTGCAAATAAAAGAAAAAGTGCAAATGTCCTGAGCATTTAGGACAAAATATATTTCTAAATTTCTTTAATATTTGTATAAAACAATTATTCTGTATCCAAAACTCCTAAATGTCATACTCAAATGCTACAAGAATAAGCTTTTATGTTGGCAAAAATAAAGTTCTGTCCTTTGCACTGGTCTTGGGTATGGTTTCTCCTGCAAAACCTCACATTTCTATGAAAAAAGGTCCCGCTTTGTTTTTTGAAAAGGTGGCAATATTATTAAAAGTAGAGTTACTAATGTGCGTTGTCATACAATGAATAAAACAAGGCATGGAGGACTGTGGGTTTTATCAAGGCTAGATTTGTGTGTATAAATTGTTTGAGAAACAGTAGGTGAATGTAAACAGACTGCAAGATGAAAATATGTGCTTGCATTAACCAACAGATACAGTATGGTTATCTTGGTTAACTTAATTGGAGCAGAGATATGACTTTGAAAACATTACCAGAAAAAATGTTCCCCAAATGAATGAACAAGCCACCTTATGGACTAACACAGAAGTATGGTTATCTGTATCTTTTGAGTCATTAAGTGTTATGTTTATTTTTTATTCTCCTATATTGATGCAAACATTTTGTTTCATTGCAAAAATAACTACACCGTTGGTTAGGTCTTTTTTTACTTATTATCTGTTATTTCCTAGGCCCTTGAATCAGATTAATTAAATATTTCATTTAGTTTAAATGGAATCTGAGTCAGCTAATTAAGTGGGTTTTGCAAATGAAGGCATATAAAGATATATTGGTTAAAAGGATTTGTGATTATCATGTGCTCTTTGTCTGATGGATAAAACAGCTAAAAATCTCTAAAAGCCACAGTGAGTAATCACAAACTAAAGTTTATTTTGCATGGGGAATAAGTCCAATTTAGCCTGCTATATGAGGAGAGTCACCTCACATCACCAACTTACATATACCAACTCCAATGACACAACAGCGGAAAAAGGCAAATCCCCATGTTTGCTAAAAGTGTCTTTTGGCAATAATAATGTAGCACTTTGGTCAGTCGCACAAACAGCTATCGCCAAAAACACATATCCACTGGTTAAAATGGTTCCATTTTTGATGTATATATTTACAGCAGGCAATGCTACCATCCAAAATTCATTCTTTCTTATATGAAATGTTTCACCTATCACAGTCATAATGTACAGCATCTCACTTGTATGTATGTGTGGGTGGGGGAAGGGTAAACAGGCTTCTGTTTCCATAATATACTTTAACAAAACTACTAGAGATCCTGCTAATGAACAGCAGTGCTTTCATGCATTTAAATTATGTTTAAAAAACATCAGAATAGAAGAAAACAATGTTGCAAACAAATTGAATCTGACTGCCAGATTTTTGAAAAAGGATTGGTTAAACAGATCGGTTCTAGTAATTTGCTTCCTGATTGCTTAGATGGTAATGCCTAGCTATAAAAACACTAGCAAAATACCATTACTAAATGCTGAACAGTCATAATGCATACATGGCAAATCTATATACTCTGAAGTTTTGCAATAAAATCTATTAATACTTAGCTAATTCTAATGCTGAATTTTCATTTTTTTCACCAAAAGTGTTAGAAGACCACCAGTGACCATTGCAAGGACAAATATCCCTTTCACCAAAATATAACTTAATCAGAGTGGATTATTCTCTGTGAGTCAGTTGTAAGCTTTTCTCTGCCGCATGTATATATTCAAGTTTAGTCTGGCTTCTATGTTTTTTGGTGATAAGGTACTAGGTTAGCAAATTCTTTGATATTAATGTCAATGCTTACCTGTGTGTTCAGTCCCTTTCACACCTAGGAGTAACATCTCAAGTGCCCAGGGGTAAGGAAGACTACAGAAGGCAGTTATTCAATTATGCACTTATGCTTTGAGTACTTTATTACTGTCCACATTTAAATTTGGTATCCATTTTCTAGCAATATTATCTATATTATATGAAATTACTAGGCAGCAGATTATAGCCAAATATGCATTCCTACTTGATCTGTAGGGTTTTGTGGGATTCATGGCTGAGATGGTGGATAAGGATGGCAGTTTAAAGAAAAATGATGAGTCTGCCAAGACTTTTCCTAAACCATACTTGAAATGGTAGTTGGAACTATAACAACTGTTATCCATCAGAGAATGCAGCTGCCTTAATGAGTGAATTAAACTGATTTTCTCTTTAATTTCTTTCTTGTCTCTATAGCAGCAAGTAACATTTGTTACATTAAATTCATTGATGGGTGCAAAAGTAGTTAATGTAGTATCCTAGAATGAATATGATGTGCTTGATTTTGAAGGATACTCTAACAATTTTTGGCAATGGGCAGACGTCAGGCATACTAAATTTAACTTCAGTAACAAATGTGCTATAATACTGTTAGGAAGTGCTATTGATAGCTACCCATATAATGTTGGTAATTATGTCAAAAGCCCAAGAGAAACCTATACAGATCTGCATGCTATAGTGCCAATAATCCATCATTTTCTAAATAAAAGACAACAATATAATAAGATAAACAGCTTCTATACTTGTGCATTTTGTCTTCCATTTCCTTTAGGGATGGAATTGTCATGTCATGTCTCTATAAAAAGTCTTTGTTAGATCTCTTGCTAAATGCAGTTCCTTATTTTCTAATTACTCAAGTGATGACATCAACGAATTAGAATCCAGTGATTTTATAGTAAATATGTAGCAGGGAAAAAAAGAATATAATGCTATTATGTCAGAATGTGACATCCTGAATTATACTCAGTATATTCTAGATTATTTAGGGCAGGCTTCATTTCCCTGCTATAAAATAATGAACAATGGATTAATCCAACTGTGTCGTGGTATAACCTCCTGCTCTGCTTTTAGCAGTCTGTCTCATCACAAGAAGCAGACAATAGGTACTTACTTTTGACCAATGTCAATCCAACAATAAATCAAGTTTCTTTCAGGTTAGAATGACAGGAGCTTGGAAGCAGTTACATCTTTCCATGCACAATATCATTACTTATCTTTAAGCACATTTCTATACATTTGCTTTTCTGCAATGTGTAGAAATTGTGTTTGATGACTGAAGGACCTGAAGAATCTTCAACATAAAATGCATTGGTATTTTATCTGTATTTCTTTTTCACTAGACAGGTAACAAATAAATCGACCTTGTAAATATTTTGCTTAGTTTACAATGCTTTCCTTGACCTCTGTACCAACAATGTAGAGATGTAAGAACCATATTTCTGTTTTAACTGGTCATACTTTGACTAAAATGCCCAGTAAATATTTTAATTAATTAGTATTATTTTTTTCCTTTTATCATTCATTCAATCAAAGACAATATACTAAGCTTCAAAGTTTATTTTATCACATCATCATAGGCTGTGTGTCTCATTTTTTAATATCAGATTTTAATCCTTTCCACTTTAACAATCTAAATTTCTAAACACCCCTTTATGCAAACTGTGTTTCTTCTTGCCTTTGCATTATTAATATACACTATCTTGTAGTGCAAATCCCATTTGCAGCAGGCAGAATCTTTCACTCACCTCAAATTCTGTCCAGCTATTGAGGGGAAAGAGTTGAGTGTTATGTCACCATCAGAAATGCATGTCTTTCATTTTAGTTTCTTTACCATAATTCGCAGTCTGGTGTTGCTTGTAACAAATTCCAACCACTTAGCACTGCCATGTTATTACAGGAATGACTTGCCATAACCATGTCAGCATGCGGGTTATTCATAGACAAACTCACACACATAATGTGTACATGTATAAGTATGAATATGTGCAGTGTGTGTGTGTGTGTGTGTGTGTGTGTGTGTGTGTGTGTGTGTGTGTGTGTGTGTGTGTGTGC
>NC_056725.1:981889634-981904634 GCF_019279795.1 Protopterus annectens | reverse complement strand
ACTTACAATTTATAACGTCTTGTTTTCCTGCACTGGATTTGACTAATCGCCTGACACATCTCTCTTGTATTGTGATTTATTGTCTAACTAAATGTTAAGCAGTCTCTCTAAGTGGTATCTTCTCCACTAAATGAACATTAAGTCTAATGTAACATGCCAAACAAATTTTTGTAGTAGGGCACAAATGGGACTTCTGCAGTTTCCATCTGTCTCTCTCTCTCTCTCTCTCTCTCTCTCTTTATCTCGCTCTCTATCTTTGTCTCACTCAAAAACAAACACACGTGCACACACAGCTATATATGTATTATTTATTTATAAATAAAAAAAAAAATATATATATATATATATATATATATATATATATATATATATATATATATATACATACATATATATATATATATATATATATATATGGATTCACTTTATATCAGTATTTCGTATCTATAAAGCACATTTTTGAAACCACGAACACTCAGAACTGCGGAATTCAAAATTTCGCACACCGGAGATTTTGAACTTCATGCTTCTACTGCACACACACACACACACACACACACACACACACACACACACACACACACACACACACACACAGACACACACATACACACACACACACACACACACACACACACACACACACACACACACACACACACACACACACTTACCTGAATCCATAACCACAGTGAAACCTCCGAAGTGTGTAATTCAAGATCGCCATTTTTCGAGGTTTTGAATTTCATGCTTCTGAGCTTTCTCTGTTCTCAGCATTTCACTTTATGGGCTGAAAATACTGAATTTCAATATTTCAGTATTTCGAGCTTCTAAAGTGAATATATATATATATATATATATATATATACATATATATATATATTTTATATATATATATATATATATATGTATATATATATATATATATATATATATATATATATATATATATATATATATATATATATACAAGACACACACATAAACATAGGATTCACTATCCTCCTGTGCAGGACTAGCTTAGTCCTGCACAGAAGCAGCCGTTTAGGAGCAGGACGGCAGCACACCATGCATATTAATGAAAGAGCTCTGCCTGAGCTCTTAATCTTACACGGAGCGTGTAAGAGTTCAGGGAGGTGTCTGAGAGCAGAGCTCTCAGAATATACAAGCCCTGCAATGAAGAACAGCAAACAAGTCTTAAAAGAATGAGCGAGACCACTCATAGGTGCATGCATACCCGCAGCAACATCCCCCCACATGTGCAAGAGAAATAGTTAAAACAACAAATATAAAGATATTTTTTTTTATGAAATAGATAAAATTTAACCGTAGGTGTGCGGGTTTGCCCATCGCTTAGCTCCAGTTAAAGCAACTTAAATGGCAGAAGAGGATAAAAAGCAATATATATGCAAATGAAGCAGTATAGCAATAGTGTAGTGGGCAGAGCATTTGCCTTACAAGCAGTCATTCCCAGTTCGAGTCCCACTGCAGCACATTCCACTTTTCATGTCAAATTACTTTATGACCAATATTTTTAGTTGCATAACCTGCTAAATAAAATATATTTGTGAACTGGAGTACTGCATTAAATGCAGATGTGAGGTGTTGGTGTCAACATTTTGCAAAGTCCACAGATAATCACATGTGCCCCATATAGTATATGTACACAGGAATCAGGGATACAAATGGAAGGTAAAACGTGTAATGGATGATAACGCCGTACAGCTTCCAAATCCCCCACTTTCCCAAGAACCATTAAACATTACTGTCTAAATGACTGCAGTGGTAAGCGGGAGGAAGCACTAGTAAGCAAGTGTAAGCACTATTAAGCAGTTGTAAGTGGGAGTAAGTATATTTAAACAGTAGTAAGTGGGTTTAAGCACATTTGCATGGGGGTAAGCAATGCGCACACAGGTTAAGCAATATTGAACCTAACTCTCTGGAAGTATATTTAACTTGAGGTTAGCATTGCTTACCCTTATGCAAACCCACGCAAACCCGCTTACAAGTGCTTAAAAGTGCCTTAATCACTCTGTATCTAACAGCCCTTGTTCTTCCCAGCAAAAAAATAAACAGTCTCTGCAAGGCTCAAACCCAGGACTCTGCACATAATAGCCAAAGTGATTTACCACTAAATCATGTGAGATATACTTAACCCTGATGTTTTCACAAACATATCATCAAGCACAGTCATTCAACAGTACAGGAAATGTATTTAAACATGTAGATGTGTGTGTGTGTGTGTGTGTGTGTGTGTGTGTGTGTGTGTGTGTGCGCGTGCGCATATATTTATATCTTCTTCTTTCGGCTATTCCCGTTAGGGGTCGCCACAGCAGATCAACTGTTTCCATTTCTTCCTGTCCTCTGCATCTTGCTCTGTCACATCAACCACCTGCATGTCTTCTCTCACCACATCCATAAACCTTATCTTAGGCCTTCCTGTTTTCCTGTTATTTACATATGTATATATATATATATATATATATATATATATATATATACATACATATGCATACATCTATAGATATATATGTCTACATATATATATATATATATATATATATATATATATATATATATACATATATATATATATGTATGGAAGCATAAATATATATATATATATATATATATATATATATATATATATATATATACATATGTATATACAGACATACATCTATAGATATAAAAGAGAACATAACAAAAACATATATGTCCACATGCACCGTTAATGGGGGTGAGGGGGCCCAAGCAACATATGTCTTGTACGTATAGATACCCCCCCCCACAGCCAAACACGTCTGCCCTGCAATACAATACCGACTGTTGCAAATCCCATAACCAGGACCTATGCAACATCGGCATAAGATGTTAACAGTACTCCATCCCACTTGTACGATGTCAGGCTGGTATCATTAACATATCATGCAACCATAGGGAATGTACAGTGTGGAAGCAATCAACATTCCTAAGATACATGTACGCAGACACATATATGCAGATACACACACACACACACACACACACACACACACACACACACACATAAATGCAGATACACACACACACACACACACACACACACACACACACACACACACACACACACACACACACACACACACACACACACACACACATATATATATATATATATATATATATATATATATATATATAAAACTACACATACACAGAGATATGTATAGGAAGATACATATGTAGAGGGTGCACAGACAATACAGAACAGCCACTATGCCTACAGTTGTCACCTTACCAACTGGACACTGTATGAGCCACCCGTACAAATGACAATTGTTGCCTGCAACATATACACACAGAGAGGTCAAAGGATATAACACCACACACAGGTTTGCATACATGAAAAAGCTTTATTTGTGTACTATTACATTTGTATATGCCATGTCATATAGCTGTTTAGATTCTGATATACATATAAACAGACTAATGCAACTGTCAAACAGATAAATTAATACAGTATTCTGGAAAGGTTTACATATGCTGCTGTCCAGGTCAAGGCTTTCAAGTAGTACAACAGTAAAGACAGACTGGGCCACAGGATAACAATCAATCAACAGTAAGTAATAAAGATGTATAGTCCTGCAGCCACTATCTACACTCTGTACACAATCCTTAGGGGGTAAAGTCCTCAGTTGACACAATGAGATGTATCTGTTACATAACAAGGCATAAGTGACACCATCACAATCACACTGACAAACAGAACAGTTTATATGGCAGGAAGCAGTAGGCCTGCATTTACCCAAGGTGAATTGTAAGGTAATGTACATCCAGAAACCTTAAGGCAGCTTACCCCTGATACCCTCACATGTTGTAACAGCCTAGGTAGTTATGGTGCATCCCCCCATAGACTGACATACAGGGCCATATACCACTGTTACATACACTGGTCTCTGCAGTGCATAAGGACACACACGTATTCTGTAGATGAAGCCCACACATATATCGGCCCAACCCCACAATATGTGTGGGAGCCACAACAGCAGTGGACTGATGGCAGGAATGGCAGCCTAACATACTCACAGCCCACTACATAACAACCCCTGACAGCATGTCATATGTACAAAGCCTGGTATGTAGGTGGAGGACAGAGGCTGGAACACAGGCCCATATGTGGAAAACTGTTGTCATACACTAAGCAAGTCGCTTGTGTTACAGGATAGTCTGCAACATAACCTTAGTCAGGAAAATTAAGTTAGAAACAGAAATGGATGTAGCCATGCACTGATAACACTCAACACACATGCTGCCAGTGATATATCTGACACAAGACCTGAGTGGTGGACAGACAAAACATAACAGGCACACCTCTGGCCATCAAGTGAATATGCCCACAGTTGAGAGCTATGCAGACAGACTGCATTCCATGTTAAACTAGTATGTACACACAAACCCTGTAACACTGGTGCTATAGAATGCATACAACAACAATACCCACACTCTGTCTGTAGTTCTGGAACCTCATGCAAATATGTAGCTGGCCTGAGTGTGCAAGTTCTCTTGTAAAAGGTATTGCTACCTGCTGTCTGTAACACTGCTTCCCACACACAGGAAGGATGTCCATCATACAGGAAAGGTAAAGAGATCACGCCCACATGATGTAGGGGTTTATATTAGTGGGTTGCCATGACAGTGGTAATTGGAAGTACTACACAGCATGCTGCATGGAGGTAGCAAGTGGAGGACACTGATTTGTGCAGAGGCCATCACCTGATCATGTGTATCGCCTACAAAATTCATGCTGCAATCTATTCAAAGCAGCTCAATCCATTTACTGGAGAGAGAACGAGATAGAGAGAGAGAGAGTGAGTAAAAGGCAAAAGAAAAAAAACAAAAAAACAAAAAAAAAATAAAATCCATCCAGCAAACTATCCAGAAGAGACATCATTCCCACAACAGGTATGTGAAGTATATATGCATGCAATTGACTGTAGTACTTGGTCCACAATAATGGGCTAGATGATGTGGAATGATTTGTTTGTGCCCTCAGGTGTTGTTGTTGTAATGATGTTTAGCTGAATAACTGCTAAGGACAATAGAGTCTGTCCCTGTGGGTAGTGGGCAATGCCCGTCAACTGTGCAGAGCAGCACTGACTGATAAGATGTAAGCCATCATAGTGTGTGTTGTGTAATGGGAAGCATGTATATTACTGTGACCAATAGCTGGTGGTGGAAGTAATGCCATAATTATGGGCATGTGGGTTCCACAGCCCACCACTAGCAGGATACTCAGGTTAACCTGTATTCTAGCATGCTGGAATGCCATAGGTATGTAATAGGGTTACCTGCAATCTGGTCCTACTTTTACCCCCCTAATGTTAGGCTGCATCCATATATGGCACCTGTCTGTGCTGTAGCAAGGCAGAACAGTGCAGCTGTGCAGGAGGGTGTTTGTAGATTGTGGACCTGATGTTTGAATGCACCCCATATATACATAGGTATGTATATGTATATATATATATATATATATATATATATATATATATATATATATATATATACATATTATATATCTACATGTATGTCCACAGATATACAGATACCCATATGTAGACCTATATATAAACACATATATACAGCATATATATCTACACATATTTAGATATATATCTATATGCACATGTCTACATATATACAAACTCACGCACACATATATGTATGTAAATACATGTCCCCTATATTACCACCACTGTGCTGCATGTTATGTGCGAGGGAGCAGCACACATAGCAATACACACAGATATATACAGCTGCCAGTGTGTGCAACATGGGCAGGTATGTCACATGTGAACCCCTTATTGGGAACACATTGCCCTTATCTGTGAAGTAGGGAATGGGAATATGGGGAAGTATGGCAGGTATAGTTGTGGAAGTGGTCTGGGTTGGTAAATATAGATGACAGCCTACAGGGGTGGTATGTGACACATGCAGTGGGTAAACACCCGGATGGTGTGTGTGGTCTGCGATGTGGAAGCCCCATGGGCCCCAATATGGACACAATGGGAACAAGCCTCCAATCCACTGCTTCTCACAACAGCAGTCCACATCCCAAAGGTGCCTGGCCTGGAGGCTGAGTAGGAGGAGCATGTGGACCCTGTGAATGTGTACTGGGTGCTTCAAGGTGATGTAGCACATCCCACATGTGTCTGTGGAGCCCATTATGGAACAGTACCTGGACCTGACCTTAGGGGAGAGGAACATGTCTGTGTGTGTCCCTGGGGGGGGCAACATCCCCTGAGGTGGTTCCCCCTGAAGTTAGTGCTGGACTATTACATGACGAGGCCCCAGGATGGGTCCCACATGTGATGTGACCTGGTAACATGGGCAGATGTGTTTGGAGAGGTGGTTCTGCTGGCAAATGTTCCCTAAAGATGCTATTGTGCCACTGTTATAGAACATATGTGGGTAGTAATAGTCTACACAATCCTGGAACATGTCCAACAGCATACATACATATCCCCAATAACATAGAATGTCAGATGTGCAGCAATCACATAGCAAGCATACCACAGGCATATATGGGACCATAGTGGTCCTGACAATGGCATGCAGGTGAATAGTTTGTAATAGGCCAGCAATGATAATGTCCGCAAAGGGAATATGGCTACAAACACATAGCATAAAGTGTGGTACAATACAATATCTGTCCCACTGGTATGTAAGCTGTAGCCATACCTATTGAGCTGTGTGTACAGTTTGTTGTCACTGATATGGTGGGGGGGGGTGACAGCGATGTGTATTAGGAACTGTGGTACCTTGCTGTATGAGTTGCTCTGACCTGTTTCCATCTTTATGTCTTTCAGGCAAGATGTCACATGGTTGGCTCCCTGCTTACTCAGCTGCTGAGAATGAAATAGTGCTAAACGACCTAATCCAGCACTACCCTGTCCTGTTTGGCCCAGCCGCCCATGAGCAGCACGAGTGGACCACCTTGTGGAATGACCTAGTCCACAGGTTCAATTATGTGGGACTGCACAACTGCATTTATGAGCAGGTCCGGCATCATTGTTCTGACCTGCTTCGTAATGCCTGTTGGCATGCTACTCCAGTCCAGGGGGATCACCTCGCAACAGGGGGGGCCATGTCATTCATCCCCCCGACATGTGTTGAGGAGCTCCTCGCCATTCTCGTAGCACCTTCCTGTCCACACAGCCAACAACTGCCGGACACCATTGTGGAGGTGGGTGCTACCCACACACTGGCTGAGGAGCATGCAGGTAAGGCCACAGGGCACATCAGTAGACCACTGTTGCAGATGCATCTGCATCTGTACAGGTAGATCATGCATATCTGACATGTTATAGATATAGTTTGTTGCTGCATAGTAGTAATAAACAGATGAGGGCGGCCACGGTGGTGCAGTGGTTAGCATTGCCGCCTCACAGCAAGAGGTTCTCCGGTTCGATCCTCGGCTGGGGTGCCTTCTGTGCGGAGTCTGCATGTCCTCCCTGTGGTCGCGTGGGTTTCCTCCGGGTGCTCCGGTTTCCTCCCACATCCCAAAGACATGCTGCAGGTGGATTGGACACTCTAAATTGGCCTTAGGTGTGCGTGTGAATGTGCCTTCTGTGGAAGGTTGGGCGCCGGGCTGGCAACTCGACACCGTAAAACTCCACTGCCATTCAATGTGCGGACAGGTGATCCGCTGTGGCGACCCCTAACCGGGATAAAGCCGAAAGAAGAAGAAGAAGAAGTAATAAACAGATGAGCATATGTGGTACTATTGTGGACATGTACTGTTGATGTACTGTAATGCTGCACCCACCCTGTAGCAATGCCACAGGTGTGGCCACTGACTTCGCATCTCTCACTCTCTTATGTAGGTCCCCCCGGCATACCACCAAGGCAGCAGCCTGTAGCTGGTGAGTATGGTTTATGTTGATGCTTTCCAATACATTGGACATGTAATGGCTATGGTATGTTCCATGCACACATCTAACACATGTACCCAGAATGCATGATGTACATGTGCACATATTGTTGCTGTTAAATGCATGGCATCACAGTGGTGACCATGATGGGGTATTGGAAGGGTATGTCAGACACCTGCAAGATAACTAACATCCTGTCATTGCAGAATGTGTCCACAGGGAGTAAAATAATGGTGGGAGACATGGCCTATAGTAGGCACATGTGTGAAACATCACCCATATACGGTGCAACAATAGTGTATATACCAGTAGTACAACGGCAACTGTTACACTATGGCATAACGTATTACTGTGGTCCACATTATTAACTGGGACTAGGCTGTAACATGTGGTGTTCAGTGTATGGGACACTGCAAACTGACACACATGTGCAGGCCTTACTTGTCAAGCATCTGCAAAAAAGCTGAAGATGGGGAGGGGTGTCAGCATGACACACCAGTGCACTCCAGCAGGGATCCTCCGGATGCCCCACCAGGGGCAACAATATCCTAGACCTAGTCATTACCAACATGAGTGATAGGTGTTCCACACCTGAAGTCAACTCCTCGTTGGTCCGATCTGACCATAAGCTAATCACCCTTGATATCCACATCCCGCCCCCACCTCTATTAAGGAAACCACAGTAAAAATGTCTCCAAAGCCAACTTCATGCTTCTTAAGACAGAAGTAGTGTAATTTATGACACCCATGCAGATGGACAATACAGTTACAACTGTTGAATCCTACACAAATGCACTCTATAAGCACTTACACAAGTGCATGGATCATGCTATCCTAAACAGAAACAAGACGCTATCCTCCAAAAAAAGGAAGCCAATCTGGTGGTCCTCTGCCATAAACAAACTGTACAACAAAAGGAAGAAACTGTTGCAAAAGAGAGTAAAATCCCATGAGTGGAGGAGCCCCCTGGTCAGCCACAGTAAGAAGCTGAGATCCCTTATAAGATCCTCCAAAGCTAGCTACAAAAATAAAATTGCCACTAATTCTAAGGACAACCACAAAGCATTCTATAGCTATGTCAAGAATCTTGATGGCAACACCCAGATCTGCTCTGAGTTACAGCACAACGGCATGAAAATTACAGAACCAACTGATATTGCCAACATCCTGGTAGATAGGTTCAATGCTAACTTTACCCCCCCAACCCCTAAAGGGCCCATATCTATACAGGAAGACTGCAGAGTGTCTATAATCACAACTACTCAGGTAAAAGCTGCACTCTCTAAAGACAAAAACACAGCATCCATGGGACCGGACAACATCCCAGGCTGCATTTTACATGAACTTCAGAATGAACTGGCTCACCACCTAAGCACCATGTTCAATAATAGCCTCACATCAGGCTTTGTGCCCACTGAATAGTGCACAGCAATAGTTATCCCACTCCACAAAGGGGGAGCCACCACTGATCCCGGGAACTATTGCCCTATTAGCCTGACGAGCCTGGTCTGGAATGCCATGGAATGTATCATCATGGAACTCATAAACAAAGATATTGGTTACCTCCAAACTCTGGATCCCACCCAGTTCAGGTTTGTGAAAGGCAGATCATGCCTCCTGAACCTGATAGACTTTTTTGAGGCAGTCACCAAAGCCGTAGATGAGGGTAAAGTAGTTCACACAGCCTATCTTGACCTCGCCAAGGCTTTCAACACCATCCCCTACTCTAGAATTATTAATAAACTCACTAAATTAGGTATAAATCCCTACATCACAAGATGGGTTGCCAACTGGCTCACTGACAGAACCCACACTGTAAAAATTTCAGACTCCAAATTTGACCTTAAACCAGTGACAAGTGGAGTACCACAGGGTTCAGGCCTGGGACTTCTCGTGTTTGGTATCTACTTCTCGTAAGGTTAACACAGAAGGCCTCTGGCTAATGAAGTTTGTAGATGACTGCAAACTAGGAGCCATAGTCAAGTCCCCAAATGATGTGGACATCCTACAGAAGGGCCTTGCTGAGACAGATGCCTGGTGTCAGAGCCATGGCCTCAAGCTCAGTGCCAAAAAGTGTAGTGTCATCCCCTTTGGTAAAAACTCTGTACCCATGAACTACCACATAGGCAGCAATCTACTTAACACCGAATGTGTGATAAGAGACCTTGGGACCCAGGTGGGCAGTAGTCTCTCCTTTGATAGTCACATTGCCACAGTAGTCAGGAAGTCCTTCTACATGGTACACTTCATCATAAAAGGGTTTTCATCCAGGAAAAAATAGGTCATTGTTCCCCTCTACTCGACACTCATTAGACCCATTATAGAGTACAATGCCCCTTTTGGAATGCACCTCACAAGACATCTGCAGCAGCTGGAAAGGTCACAGAAGTACCTCACAAAGAGGATTACTGGCCTCAAACAAATGCCCTACACTGACCATCTCAAAAACTCCAGCTTTACTCCGTAGCATATCGCCTACTCTGAGGTGATCTCTGACTAACATATAAAGTTAAGTCAAACCCAGAGCTGTTGGACATGCTATACCTAAAGAAATCCCGGTCCCTCCAAGCTGCACACTCTAGGGACCTAATCCTTGTCACCACAATAAACAGGACATGCTGGAGGGATAGATTCCTGTCCCAGGGACTTCCCATACTCTAGAACAGGCTACCCATCTATGTCAAGCAAAGTTCTTCATTAGCACTCTTCAAGAAAAATCTTGATGAGTGGATGGGAAATAGGAAATACACCCCGGGGATCACTTCTGTGTCACTGCTCGACAGTGGCACAGTAAAATAACTTTCTTGGGTGGCGTAAGCCAGCGAACCTTGTTGACTAGGCTTAGGTAGGCCCTTGGGCCAATAACCTAGTACCTACCTATGAATCTATGAACCTATGCTAAGAATGGCTGTGTCTGTACACAGTCAGGTTCAGGAACGGTGGCAGGGTTAACTCTACCCCCACAGCAATAGTGACAGCAGTGTATGAACACTAAGGGATGTGCACATGAGTAGACCTTGCAATCATGCAGATTTGGGGGACATGTGTAGGGCAGACTGAACATACACTGGCAAATGCAGATGGCCCATGCTAGTATACCCCTGCCAGGAGTAGTGACTGCTGTAGTACACTTAACAATAGGGTCAACAAACCATCATGATAAGGGTGTGCAAACATATACACACACTGAGTGTATGTATCTCAGTCAGCATCCGCACACCTAACACATTCTGTAGACACTAGATGCCAATGTACAGGACATATGTTACATATCAGGCTCATGTACTGTTAATATATGCCGTGATGCGGTCCCATGGCAGATCAAGGAAGGGTGCGTCATATCAATAAGGGTGTGTACACTCCCCATAGCCATGGTATGCTCTGATGGTTGTCACTGTAATAGTATTGGATTGGTCATACATGGTCCACTGATGTTGAGAGCTGTAAACCGGACATCAGGCATTCACAAATGACATCTGTCCACATATCATCCCAGGTATGTGTTGATGAAAAATAACTGACACAGTACTACACATTCAGCAATGGGTTGTACACCTATGATGTTTGGTGCACAGTGCATGGCAGGGTGCAGAACAGGTGCACAGCAATACTGTGTACATAGGTGCAGTGGTATCCAGGGGAAGGGGTATCACCTACTAACAAAACACATGCATCACACACATGTATACTGTTGCTAGCATGGATTGACTATAGCTGCACTGCATGCTGTTGTGTACCATATGTTATGCATGTTGACAGATGGGTAATAGGAGGACTGTGTGTACTACCATTGTGCAACCTCACCTGTGTGTGTGTGTGTGTGTGTGTGTGTGTGTGTGTGTGTGTGTGTGTGTGTGTGTTTCGGTGGGTGGTTATTTTGTCTGTAGAGCCACTCTGGTGAAGTGGAGGGAGGTTGATGCATGTAAGATATGTGTGTGCATGCGTGTGTTTGTGTGGGTGTCCATGTATGCAAATGTGTGATTGTGGGGTTTTTCATATAGCAGAACTTCCCTTTGGGATCGTGCAGTACATGGACATGGACTGACATATGACACACCAGGAATACTTGTCATGTATGTAATCACAGGACAGCTAATAGTATAATAAGGTCTGTAGCATGGAACATGCATTGGGAGGGAAGGTAGACACCAGGTATACCCTTAATATCATATTCAGCAGAGAGATGACTGACAACCCATGTATGCAGCACTACTGATGCATTAGGGAATTACTAGACAATACCAGGAAGTGTATCCATATATTACAGTTGTCACATGATAGGTTGATTGAGCAGCACATCTGGCATGTACTGAGCAATACTTACAAATGACACTCCAGTGCGTGATATTATGGAGTGAACATAGTAGCCACTCACATATAGGGGCCATGCTCATGATATCCAGACATACACAGGGTGAGCACTGAATGACAGCAGTGAGGCCATGTAAGACCACTCCACTCAGGTCAGGGAGGTAATGGAGTAACAGGTATTGTGTTGTGATCACTTGTCTAGGCATTTAGAGGAATGATACATTAATGAGTGGTATTAATGAGTGTATGTTTCCAAGTGTGATGCAGGATGAAGAATGCATGGGAATAATAGTGGGACTGCCTGTAAAGTCACAGACAGGTAGGTATTAAGGTGGTGTGTGTGTGTGTGTGTGTGTGTGTGTGTGTGTGTGTGTGTGTGTGTGTGTGTGTGTGTGTGTGTGTGTGTGTGTTGTGTGTGTGTGTGTGTGTGTGTGTGTGTGTGTGTGTGTGTGTGTGTGTGTGTGTGTGTAGTGTTATGCAATGCTGTACAGGTCTTAAAGTGCGTTTCTTGTTTTCCCCCACAGGTGGCGAGGTGGGTCAGGGTCCCTCTGGCATGCAATCTGATGCTGGTATTCATACAGACACCAAAGATGATGATAGTACTGTTGAGGCACATGTGGGGTTGTCAGTGGCCAAAACAGCACCATCATTTGTCATCCCCATTTTAGCCACCCCAACCCTGCACATAGTTTCAGTGCCTATACATACCCCGTCACCAGTGGCTATAGCAGAGGGGCAGCTGGCATTTGGTGGCAGTGCACAGGAGAGTGTGGTAACCATGCCTACTGTGTCTGGTCACAGCAGGCATATCCAGATGTCTGGCAGGGCACCACATAGGTAGATGTCCCAGGATGCTCATGGGAGGGCCGCTGGTCATCATGCCCCTGGCAGATGCGCCACAACTGGTATCACCAGGCGCATGTTTCAGGCTGTCATCGTGGTACAGGCATGTATGAAACATTACACCAGACAGGGCCTGAGGCTGCAGAGGGCTGATCTCACATCTGCAAGTGACAACTTCCATGAACTGTGTGGTGCCATCTGTGCTTATACCGAGCTCTTGTATAGATGGTCTGGTGAGATGATGGCCCTCATCAACTGTGGTTTGTCCGTGCTTGAACATGTGGTGGGAGTGCGATGACAGCCACGTGGACGTAGGCCAGCAACACCAACAGCTGCCAGTCAATGTGGATGTGCTAGGACACCAAAGGGCTCCCATAGTGGCAGTACCAACCCCGGCACTGCAGGGGGTGTGCTGTCCACACCACACCACAGCAGACCACGAGCACGTGGTCCTGGCCATTCCCAGGAGGGACTTGTTTTCAGTGGACATCTGTCATCAGGGGAAAGTAGCACATTGAGGACTGTACCTGGACTTGCCCATGGAACCCCTGGCAGACACAGTCCACGTGTCCATGGCCGGAGCCAGTGAACTGCACACCCTGCAAGGTATGGTCTGCAGTTGACAATAAACACCTGTGTAGGGCAGCCATATAGCAGAACTGTGTGCATGCATACACACACACTATAGAAGCACACCTAAGGCAACCCCATATCTACACATACCACATCACCACACCCAGTATACCTCATTACATCCTTCACCCACATGCATGGTGTCAAATGTATGTCCCACTCTCGGCCTCTGGCAAATCAAGAACACACCTTGTGCATATGATGATACCTCTGCCACATCCCTATCATCCATAACATCGATGCAGGGACAGGCTAATATGGTTCTGATGCACACCGTGACTGTACTACAGTGTACCAAAGTACTGCAGTGTAACATGTTGTCAGGAGTAAAGTTTAATGCATACATGTCAGGTAGTGTAGCCATCCAGCAATGATGCATTATAGCTGTTAGTAACACTGGTTGATTGTGGTCTCCATAATGTTACCCATTTGTGTTGTAGGTGTACATGTGTCAGCAGGAGGATGGTCTGCAGTCATATTCCACAAGGGGTATGGCACTGTGGTGACACCATGGCTGTAACGTATCTGGGGTACAGTTGAACACATTACAGGTTTGTAGAACAGTTATTGCCTGTGCCACATGGACAGGTGACCTGCTGGGACATGTATAATCTACAACCTGATGTAGACCCATCCACATACATGCACACTCTTACTTGGCAACACTAGGACTAGACCCCTACATAGGTATGTAGTGCTACTGAAGTGTGTGGCTTTCATTGCACACACCACACAGCATTTAGGGTGAGGTATGTTCCAGGTTTCATGTTACATGCAGAACATCCCCAGACATGTACAGTATGCTAATGGGGGATGTAATGCGTGTATATGGACAATACATAGTGTGACATACCTTCACATGCACATTAACAGACACATAACAGGCAGACACACATCCGAGAGACCTGGGCCTATCACTTCTAACTAACTTGACCATGTATCCAATATGTTACAGGTAGGCTGCACACAGCACATGCATAACTGGGTGTGATTGTGGTATCAGTTACCTGTATGGTTGATGGTGACAGTGGTCACCTTAAAGTGGTACATGGGACATATACTGGGTGTACCTTGGGGTAAAGACAGTGTACACAGCACCCACATCCTCCAGTGGATATTGTACTCCCTGAAACCCATGATGACACTGACATACCCACCATCATACATTTCCCATGACTGCGATACAACCCATTGTATATCCCAACAGTGGTCCTACAGGGATATTCATCTAATGCACATGCCATAGCCATAGTAGGGTGTTGCATTCTCATGCTTCACCTATGGGCAGCAACAACACTAT